>NW_025920590.1:0-49322 GCF_902686445.1 Sciurus carolinensis | reverse complement strand
CGGGACACTATAAGCCAATAGCGGAAAACTGCAATATCTCAGGGTCCCACTGACAACTGACCAATATGAGAAAACAAGGGAAGAAAATGTCCCAAACAAACCTAGATACTACATCAATAAAACCCAATGACAGCACAGCAGAAGAAATGTCAGAAAGGGAGTTCAGAATATACGTAATTAAAACGATCAGGGAAGCAAATGAGGAGATGAAAGAGCAAATGCAGGCATTGAAGGAGGAGATGAAAGAGCAAATGCAGGCATTAAATGATCGCACCAATCAACAGTTAAAAGACCAAATACGGGAAGCAAGAGATCATTTTAATAAAGAGTTAGAGATACTGAAAAAAAACCAAACTGAAATACTTGAAATGAAGGAAACAATAAACCAAGTTAAAAACTCCATAGAAAGCATAACCAATAGAATGGAGCACCTGGAAGACAGAACCTCAGACATTGAAGACAAATTATTTAATCTCGAAAGCAAAGTTGGCCAAACAGAGAAGATGGTAAGAAATCATGAACAGAATCTACAAGAATTATGGGATATCATGAAAAGGCCAAATTTAAGAATTATTGGGATTGAGGAAGGCTTAGAGAAACAAACCAAAGGAATGAACAATCTATTCAATGAAATAATATCAGAAAATTTCCCAAATCTGAAGAATGAAATGGAAAACCAAATACAAGAGGCTTATAGAACTCCAAACATACAAAATTACAACAGACCCACACCAAGACACATTATTATGAAAATACCTAACATACAAAATAAAGACAGAATTTTAAAGGCCGCGAGAGAAAAGAATCAAATTACATTCAGAGGGAAACCAATAAGAATATCAGCAGATTTTTCAATCCAGACCCTAAAAGCCAGAAGGGCCTGGAACAACATTTACCAAACGCTGAAAGAAAACGGATGCCAACCAAGAATCTTATACCCAGCAAAACTTACCTTCAAATTTGACGATGAAATAAGATCCTTCCATGATAAACAAAAGCTAAAGGAATTTACAAAAAGAAAGCCAGCATTACAGAACATTCTCAGCAAAATATTCCATGAGGAAGAGATGAAAAACAACGTTGCAAATCAGCAACAGGAGGCGCTAGCCTAAAGGAATAGCCAAATAAAGGAGAAACCAAATCATGTCAAAAACAAATATGAGTCAATTGACTGGGAATACTATCGCGTTCCCTGCCCGCAGAGAAACACGACACCTGGTTGAAGTTTCAATGCTTTATTGCGCGCTGTTCTTCTGCTTCTATTGTTTCTTTTTCTTATCTTATTTCCTCCCTCAGCAGGGAAGTTACAGACCTTATATAGGTAAAACCACCAATCAAAGGAGAGCACACGAGGGAAAAGCGTGGACAGATACAGAGAGCCAAGCAGGGCATACCGAGATCATGCGTTGTGCTTAAGACCAGAGAACCAGTCATAAAGACTTCCTTAAAATGATGTCAGATGTTTGTGCAAAAGTTAACTGCTCTGGCTCACTGCCAGGCGCCATCTTAGCCACACCTAGGGCCAGGGGTCCCGGGTACCCCGACAGAATACAAATCATATCACAATAATAACCCTGAATGTTAATGGCCTGAATTCATCAATCAAAAGACACAGACTGGCAGATTGGATTAAAAAGAAAAATCCAACAATATGCTGCCTGCAAGAGACTCATCTCATAGAAAGAGACACCCATAGACTAAAGGTGAAAGGATGGGGACAAACATACCATGCACACGGACACAGCAAAAAAGCTGGAGTATCCATCCTCATCTCAGATAATGTGGACTTCAAACCAAAACTAGTCAGAAGGGATAAAGAAGGACATTACATGCTGCTTAAGGGAAGCATAAATCAGCAAGACATAACAATCATAAATATCTATGCCCCGAACATTGGCTCATCCACGTACGTCAAACAAATCCTTCTCAATTACAGAATTCAAATAGACCACAACACAATCATACTAGGCGATTTTAACACACCTCTCTCACCACTGGATAGATCGTCCAAACAAAAATTGAATAAAGAAACTATAGATCTCAACAACACAATCAGCAATTTAGACTTAACAGACATATATAGAATATACCATCCAACAAAGAACGAATACACTTTCTTCTCAACAGCACATGGATCCTTCTCTAAAATAGACCATATTATTTTATGCCACAAAGCTACTGTTAGCAAATACAAGAAGATAGAGATACTACCTTGTACTCTATCAGATCATAATGGATTGAAATTAGAAATAAATGACAGAATAAAAAACAGAAACTTCTCCAATACTTGGAGACTAAATAATACACTATTATACGATGAATGGATAACAGAAGACATCAGGAGGGAAATAAAAAAATTCTTAGAAGTAAACGAGAACAAAGACACATCATATCAAAATCTCTGGGACACTATGAAAGCAGTACTTAGAGGAAGATTTATTTCATGGGGTGCATTCAAAAAAAGAAGTAGAAATCAACAAATAAACGACTTAACACTGCAGCTCAAAGCGCTAGAAAAAGAAGAGCAGACCAATACCAAAAGTAGTAGAAGACAGGAAATAGTTAAAATCAGAGCCGAAATCAACGAAATCTAAACAAAAGAAACAATTGGAAAAATTAACAAAATAAATAGTTGGTTCTTTGAAAAAATAAATAAAATTGATAAACCCTTAGCCACACTAACAAAGAGAAAGAGGGAGAAAACTCAAATTACTAAAATTCGGAATGAACAAGGAAACATCACAACAGACACGAATGAAATACAAAACATAATTAGAAACTATTTTGAAAATCTATACTCCAACAAAACAGAAAACCTCGAAGACATCAACAAATTTCTAGAGACATATGAATTACCTAAACTGAACGAGGAGGACATACACAATTTAAATAGACCAATTTCAAGCAATGAAATAGAAGAGGTCATCAAAAGCCTACCAACAAAGAAAAGTCCAGGATCAGATGGGTTCTCAGCCGAGTTCTACAAAACCTTTAAAGAAGAGCTCATTCCAATACTCCTCAAACTATTCCATGAAATAGAAGAGGCGGGAACCCTCCCAAACTCGTTCTATGAAGCCAATATCACCCTGATACCTAAACCAGACAGAGACACATCGAGGAAGGAAAATTTCAGACCAATATCCTTAATGAACATCGATGCAAAAATTCTCAACAAAATTTTAGCAAATCGCATACAAATATATATTAAAAAGATAGTGCACCACGATCAAGTGGGTTTTATCCAAGGGATGCAAGGTTGGTTCAACATTCGTAAATCAATAAATGTCATTCACCATATCAACAGACTTAAAGTTAAGAATCACATGATTATTTCAATAGATGCAGAAAAAAGCATTCGATAAAATACAGCATCCCTTCATGCTCAAAACACTAGAAAAAATTGGGGTAGTGGGAACATTCCTAAACATTATAAAGGCAATCTACGCTAAGCCCATGGCTAATATCATTCTAAATGGTGAAAAACTGAAAGCGTTCCCCCTAAAAACTGGAACAAGGCAGGGATGCCCTCTTTCACCACTTCTATTCAACATCGTCCTTGAGACTCTAGCCAGAGCAATCAGACAAACCAAAGAAATTAAAGGGATACGAATAGGAAAAGAAGAACTCAAACTATCCCTGTTCGCTGATGACATGATTATATATTTAGAGGAACCTGGAAATTCCACCAGAAAACTTTTAGAACTCATAAGTGAATTCAGTAAAGTAGCAGGTTACAAGATCAATGCTCATAAATCCAATGCATTTTTATACATAAGTGATGAATCTTCAGAAAGAGAAATTAGGAAAACTACCCCATTCACAATAGCATCGAAAAAAATAAAATACTTGGGAATCAATCTCACAAAAGAGGTGAAAGACCTCTACAATGAGAACTACAGAACACTAAAGAAAGAAATTCAAGAAAACCTTAGAAGATGGAAAGATCTCCCATGTTCCTGGATAGGCAGAATTAATATCGTCAAAATGGCTATACTACCTAAAGTTCTATACAGATTCAATGCAATTCCAATTAAAATCCCAATGATGTACCTCGCAGAAATAGAGCAAGCAATTATGAAATTCATCTGGAAGAATAAAAAACCTAGAATAGCTAAAGCAATCCTCAGTAGCAAGAGCGAAGCAGGGGGTATTGCAATACCAGATCTTCAACTCTAATACAAAGCAATAGTAACAAAAACGGCATGGTATTGGTACCAAAATAGACAGGTAGATCAATGGTACAGAATAGAGGACATGGACACAAACCCAAATAAATACAATTTTCTCATACTAGACAAAGGGACCAAAAATATGCAATGGAGAAAAGATAGCCTCTTCAACAAATGGTGCTGGAAAACTATAAAACCATATGCGACAGAATGAAATTAAACCCCTATCTCTCACCCTACACAAAACTCAACTCAAAATGGATCAAGGACCTCGGAATCAGACCAGAGACCCTGCATCTTATAGAAGAAAATGTAGGTCAAAATCTTCAACTTGTTGGCTTAGGATCAGACTTCCTTAACAGGACTCCCATAGCACAAGAAATAAAAGCAAGAATCAACAACTGGGATAGATTCAACCTAAAAAGCTTTCTCTCAGCAAAGGAAACTATCAGAAATGTGAAGAGAGAGCCTACAGAGTGGGAGAATATTTTTGCCAACCATACCTCAGATAGAGCACTAATTTCCAGAATCTATAAAGAACTCAAAAAACTCTACACGAAGAATACAAATAATCCAATCAACAAATGGGCTAAGGAAATGAACAGACACTTCACAGAAGAAGATGTACAAGTAATCAACAGATATATGAAAAAATGTTCAACATCCCTAGTAATAAGGGAAATGCAAATCAAAACTACCCTAAGATTTCATCTCACCCCAATTAGAATGGCGATTATCAAGAACACAAGCAACAATAGGTGTTGGCGAGGATGTGGTGAAAAAGGAACACTCATACATTGCTGGTGGGGTTGCAAATTAGTGCAGCCACTCTGGAAAGCAGTGTGGAGATTCCTCAGAAAGCTTGGAATGGAAACACCATTTGACCCAGCTATCCCACTCCTTGGTCTATACCCAAAGGACTTAAAATCAGCATACTACAGAGATACAGCCACATCAATGTTCATTGCTGCTCAATTCACCATAGCCAGATTGTGGAACCAACCTAGATGCCCTTCAGTTGATGAATGGATAAGGAAACTGTGGCATATTTATACAATGGAATATTACTCCGCAATGAAGAATGATAAAATTATGGCATTTGTAGGCAAATGGTCGAAATTGGCGAATATCATGCTAAGTGAGATAAGCCAATCTCAAAAAACTAAAGGACGAATGATCTCGCTGACAAGCGGATGAGGACATATAATGGGGGTGGGACGGGCTAGCATTAGGTTTAGGGTTAGGTTTAGAGTTAGGCTAAGGAGAGCAGTAAGAATGAAGGAAAGAAGGACTGTGTAGAGGGAAAAGAGGGGTGGGAGGGGTGGGGGGGAAGGGGAAAAAAGAAACATCATTACCCTATGTGAACATAAATAATAAAAAAAAAAGAGGCTTATAAGACTTCAAATACACAAAATTAAAACAGACCCACACCAAGGCACATTATAATGAAAATACCTAACATACAAAATAAAGACAGAATTTTAAAGGCTGTGAGAGAAAAGAACCAAATTACATTCAAAAAGAAACCAATATGAATATCAGCATATTTTTCAATCCAGACCCTAAAAGCTAGAAGAGTCTGGAACAACATTTTTCAAGCTTTGAAAGAAAATGGATGCCAACCAAGAATCTTATACCCATCAAAACTTACTTTCTAATTTGATGATGAAATAAATAAATCATTCCATGATAAACAAAAGCTAAAAGAATTTACAAAAAGAAAGCCAGCATTACACAACATTCTCAGCAAAATATTCCATGAGGAAGAGATAAAAAACAAAGAAGCATATCAGCAAAGGGAGAAATTATCCTAAAGGAACTGTCAAATAAAGCAGGAACCAAGATGTGTCAAAAAAATAACTAAATAAATAGAATAAAAAAAAATTAACCAAATGACCGGGAATACAAATCATATCTCAATAATAACCCTGAATGTTAGTGGCCTGAATTCATCAATCAAAAGACATAGACTGGCAAATTGGATTAAAAAGAAAGATCCAACAATATGTTGCCTGCAAGAGACTCACCTCATAGAAAGAGATACCCATAGATTAAAGGTGAAAGGATGGGGAAAAACATACCATGCACATGGACTCATCAAAAAAGCTGGAGTATCGATCCTCATTTCAGATAATGTGGACTTCAAGCCAAAGTTAGTCAGAAGAAATAAAGAAGGACATTTCATACTGCTTAAGGGAAGCATCAATCAGCAAGATATAACAATCATAAACATCTATGTCCCAAACAGTGGCTCATCCATGTATGTTAAACAAATCCTTCTCAATTTTAGAAACCAAAAAGGCCATAACACAATAATATGAGGTGATTTTAACACACCTCTCTCACCACTGGACAGTTCTTCCAAACAAAAATTGAACAAAGAAACCATAGATCTCAATAACACAATCAAAAATTTAGACTTAACAGACATTTATAGAATATACCATCCAACCAAGAGCGAATACACTTTCTTCTCAGCAGCACATGAATCCTTCTCTAAAATAGACCATGTATTATGACACAAAGCTAATGTTAGCAAATACAAGAAGATAGAGACACTACCTTGCATTCTATCAGATCATAATAGATTGAAGTTAGAAATAAATGAAAGAGTAAAAAACAGAAACTCCTCCAACACCTGGAGATTGAAAATATGCTATTATATGATGAATGGACAACAGAAGATATTAGGAAGGAAATAAAAAAATTCTTAGAGGTAAATGAGAACAAAGAAACATCATATCAAAATCTCTGGGACACCATGAAAACAGTACTTAAAGGAAAACTTATTTCATGGAGCGCATTTAATAAAAGAAGTAAAACTCAACAAATAAATGACCTAACACTACAGATCAAAGCCTTAGAAAAAGAAGAACAGACCAACACCAACAGTAGTAGAAGACAGGAAATAGTTAAACTCAGAGCTGAAATCAACAAAATTGAAATGAAAGAAACAATACAAAAATTGACAAAATAAAGTTGGTTCTTCGAAAAAATAAACAAAATTGATAAACCTTTAGCCACACTAAGAAAAAGAAGGAGAGGAAAAACCCAAATCACTAAAATTCAGAATGAACAAGGAAATATCACGACAGACATGATTGAAATACAAAACATGATTAGAAGCTATTTTGAAAATCGATACTTCAACAAAATAGAAAATTTCAAAGACATCAACAGGTTTCTAGAGACATATAAATTGCCTAAACTGAACGAGGAGGACATACACAATTTAAATAGACCAATTTCAAGTAATGAAATAGAAGAAGTCATCAAAAGCCTACCAGCAAAGAAAGTCCAGGACCAGATGGGTTCTTAGCCGAGTTCTACAAAACCTTTAAAGAAGAGCTCATTCCAATACTTCTCAAAGTATTCCATAAAATAGAAGAGGAGGGAATCCTCCCAAACTCATTCTATGAAGCCAATATTACCCTGATACCTAAACCAGACAGAGACACATCGAGAAAAGAAAATTTCAGACCAATATACTTAATGGACATCGACTCAAAAATTCTCAACAAAATTTTAGCAAATCACATAGTAAAACATATTAAAAACATAGTGCACCATGATCAAGTGGGTTTCATCCCAGGGATGCAAGGTTGGTTCAACATCAGGAAATCAATAAATGTCATTCGCCATATCAATAGACTTAAAGTCAAGAATCACATGATTATTTCAATAGATGCAGAAAAAGCATTCGATAAACTACAGCACTCCTTCATGCTCAAAACACTAGAAAAAATAGGGATAGTGTGAACATTCCTTAACATTGTAAAGGCCATCTATGCTAACCCCATGGCCAATATCATTCTAAATGGTGAAAAACTGAAAGCATTCCCCCTAAAACCTGGAACAAGGCAGGGATGCCCTCTTTCACCACTTCTATTCAATATCGTCCTGGAAACTCTAGCCGGAGCAATAGGACAGACCAAAGAAATTAAAGGGATACGTATAGGAAAAGAAGAATTCAAACTATCCCTATTTGCTGATGATATGATTATATACTTAGAGGAACCTGGAAATTCCACCAGAAAACTTCTAGAGCTCATAAGTGAATTCAGTAAAGTAGCGGGATATAAGATCAATGCACATAAATCTAATGCATTTTTATACATAAGTGATGAATCTTCAGAAAGATAAATTAGAAAAACTACCCCATTAACAATAGCATCAAAAAAAATAAAACACTTGGGAATCAATCTCACAAAAAGAGGAGAAAACCTCTACAATGAGAACTACAGAACACTAGAGAAAGAAATTCAAGAAAACCTTAGAAGATGGAAAGATCTCCCATGTTCCTGGATAGGAAGAATAAATATTGTCAAAATGACCGTACTACCAAAAGTGCTATACAGATTTAATGCAATTCCAATTAAAATCACAATGATGTGCCTTACAGAAATAGAGGAAAAAATTATGAAATTCATCTGGAAGAATAAAAAACCCAGAAGAGCTTGAGCAATCCTTGGCAGAAAGAGTGAAGCAGGTGGTATTGCAATACCAGATCTTCAACTCTACTACACAGCAATAGTAACAAAAACGGCATGGTATTGGTACTAAAATAGAAAGTTGGATCAATGGTGCAGAATAGAGGACAGGAACACAAACCCAAATAAATACAATTTTCTCATACTAGACAAAGGGGCCAAAAATATGCAATGGAGAAAAGATAGTCTCTTCAACAAAGGGTGCTGGGAAAATTGGAAATCCATATGCAACAGAATGAAACTAAACCCATGTCTCTCACCATGCATGAAACTAAACTCAAAATGGATTAACTACCTCGGAATCAGACCAAGACCTTGCATCTTATAGAAGAAAAAGTGTGTCCAGAGCTTCAATATGTTGTCTTAGGACCAGAGTTCCTCAACAGGACTCTCATAGCACAAGAAATAAAAACAAGAATCAATAACTGGGATAGATTCAAACTAAAAACTTTCTCTCAGCAAAGCAAACTATTAGCAATGCGAAGAAATAGCCTACAGAGTGGGAGAAAATCTTTGCCAATCATACTTCAGATAGAGCACTAATCTCCAGAATCTAAAAAGAACTCAAAAAACTCTACACCAAGAATGCAAATAATCCAATTGACAAATGGGCTAAGGAAATGAATAGACACTTCACAGAAGAAGATCTACAAGCAATCAACAAACATATGGAAAAATGTTCAACATCTCTAGTAATAAGAGAAATGCAAATCAAAACCACCCTAAGATTCCATCTCACTCCAATTAGAATGGCGATTATCAAGAATACAAGCAACAACAGTTGTTGGCGAGGATGTGGGGAGAAAGGTACACTCATACACTGCTGGTGGGACTCCAAATTAGTGCAGCCACTCTGGAAAGAAGTGTGGAGACTCCTTAGAAAACTTGGAATGGAACCACCATTTGACCCAGCTATCCCACTCCTTGGCCTATACCCAAAGGACTTAAAATCAGCATACTACAGAGATACAGCCACATCAATTTTCATAACTACTCAGTTCACAATAGCCAGATTGTGGAACCAACCTAGATGTCCTTCAGTTGATGAATGGATAAAGAAACTGTGGTATATATATACAATGGAATATTACTCAGCCATAAAGAATGATAAAATTATGGCATTTGCAGGCAAATGGATGAAATTGGAGAATATCATGCTAATTGAGATAAGTCAATCTCAAAAAACTAAAGGATGAATGATATCACTAATAAGTGGATTATGACACATAATGGGGGGTGGGAGGGGTTAGTGTTAGGGTTAGAGTTAGGGTTAGAGAGGGGGACAAGAATGGGGGAAGAAAGGACTGTATAGAGGGAAAAGAGGGGTGTGAGGGGTAGGGGAAGGGGAAAGATAACAGAATGAATCAAACAACATTACCCTATTTGAATTTATGATTACACAATGGTATGTCTTTACGCCATGTACAACAGAGAAACAACATGTATCCCTTTTGTTTACAATAAAAAAAGAAAAAATATTGTAAAAATGACCATACTACCAAAAGCATTATAAAAATTTAATGTAATTCCTGTTAAAATTCAATGACATTTTTCATAGTACTAGAAAAAGCAATCATGAAATCCATTAGGAAAAATAAGACACCAAGAATAGCAAAAGCAATCTTTAGCAGGAAAAGTGAAGTAGGAGACATCACAATACCATACCTTAAGTTATACTGCAGAGATAGATATAGTGATGAATACATCATGATATTGGCACCAAAACAGACATGTAAACCAATGGTACAGAGGGGATAACACAGAGACAAACATACATAAATGTAGTATCCCATAATAGACAAAGGAACCAAAAACAGTAACTGGAGAAAAGACAGCTGACTCAACAAATGCTGCTTGGAAAAATGGAAAACCACATGTAACAAAATTAAATTAAACCCTATCTCTCACACTGCATGAAACTCAACTCACAGTGGATCAATGACTTAAGCACTAGAACAGGGACCCTCTGTCTAATAGAAGAAAAGTAGGCCCAAATCTTCACCATGATGGCCTAGGATCTGACTTCCTTAACATGACCTTTAAGCACAAGTAGTTAAATCAAGAATCAATAAATGAGGTGGACTGAAACTAGAAAGCTTCTTTTCAGCAAAAGTAACAATAATGTGAACAGAGAGCCTATAAATTGGGAGAAAATCTTTACCACATGTACCTCAAATAAATCATTAATCTCTAGGGTATATAATGAACTCAAAAACTTTAACACCAACAAAACAAATAACCCAATCAAGAAAATGGGCCAAGGAACTAAATAGACACTTCGCAGAAGAAGGTATGCATCAATCAACAAATACATGAAAAATTTTCCAACATCTCTAGCAATTAGAGAAATGCAAATCAAAGCTACTCTAAGATTTTGTCTCACTCCAATCAGAATGGTAATTATCAACAATACAAGCAACAATAAATGTTGGCAAGGATGTTGGGGAAAATTACAATCATACATTGCAGGTGGGAATGCAAATTGGTGAAACCATTATTAAAAGTAGCATGGAGATTCCTAAGAAAACTTGGAATGGAACAACCATTTGACCCAGTTATCCCACTCATCAGTTTATATATAAATAACTTGAAACAAATGTACTAGAGTGACACAGGCACAATGTGTATAGCAACTCAATTCACAACAACTAAACAATGGAACCATCTTGGATGACCTTCAATAGATGAATGGATAAAGAAAATGTGATATATAAATACATGTGATGGACTATTACTCAACTTTAAAGAAAATTGGAATTCTGGCATTTGGTGGTAAATGAATGGAGTTAGAGAATATCATGCTAAGGGGAATAAAACAAAATCAAAAACTCAAAGTCCGAGTGTTTGTCCTTATATGCAGATGTTATCTCACATTAAGTGGGGGAAGGCAATAGGGAAGAGTAGAGTTCATATATATTAGGTAGAGGGGAATGAAAGGAGGAGAAGTAGTATGGAGGAATAAATGACATCAGAATAAAAGTCATTATTACCTCACGTACATATATGACTGCATGACCAATGTGATCCTACAAGTTGTATAATCAGAAAAATGAGAGATTACACTTCATTTATGTATAATTTATCAAAATGTATTAAATGCATTCTACTGTCATGTATAACTGATAAGGACAAATTATCTGGTTTATTGCAAAATTTAAGTAAGTTAATTAATAAACTAAAATGTTACAAAATTTTACTTGTGAAAAATAATTTTGTTCCTGTGTATATCTCCAGCTTCATCCCCACAGCTGATTTTTATACCTTCTTTTATGCCCCTGACAAAAAAAACTGCTTGTACATTCTCTGTGCATTGATTTTTTCCTCTGGTTTAAATGCCAGTTGCACTTCTCAGCTAACTCTTCAAGTTTTTCAAGTCTGATATTATATGTTTTCCCTCCAGCAATCATTCAGTTGCACTCTGTGTTTCTCTGACTTTATCACTGGCACTTCTCATGGAGTTGGAGTATTTGCTTTTACTTCACTACCAGACTTCTTATTAGAAACACTAGCCATGTTCTGTATAATACTCTTAGTTCCAACAAGCCCCTTACTCCCTGAGATAAATGCCCTGGGTATCCTGTTAGAAATTTTCTGTATTATGGGAATATACATTGGGGACAGATTCTAGGGTGTACTTGGATATTAATTTCATGATTGTAATGAAGCAACTAAAACTTAAAGAGTAAAGGAGTCAAATTACTTTAATTTTGCAAAGAATAGCTGTGCTCAAAAATCAAGGTTTGTGAAAGGAAGAAATTAAGCTTGGTTTTGAAAAGGGTTTATTTTAATTTTGGGGTTTTACTTGAATATTTTTAATTAAGTGATTGAAAATGTATTTATAGGTTGACTCATAGTCTGGAATTTAGATGAGAGGATATGCTGGTGATAGGATTTGAAAGACATTAGCATACAAATGGTGATTTGGAAGAGACCATGTTATGGGATATTGGCATGCTAGAAGCAGAGTGATGAGGAAAAAATTTATATACCATGCCAACATGAAAGAAAATGGAATGAGCAATAAGGAGTAGAAGGAGAAACAGATGTTCTTGTACTGATATATGAAGAAAAGTCAGTGCATATGGAGGCATATTCTATTTGTAAGTATTTATGCAGTGGAGCAGACATTCCCCTTATAGGAGGATGGAATGTTTCAAAATCTATTTTGTTCAACATGATAGCCAGCATGTCTCTTGTGTCCTTTAAAAGTGGAACTGTGTACATAGATATTTTATTTTTATTGATTTCTGTTAGATTTATGTTTAAACTAAACTTGTGACTAGTTGAATTGCACAGTTGTGGAAGTATAGCCACATGTGAGGCTGTGATTTAGAATTTGGAAAGTCACCATTTTTATAGGGAAATGATTATGAAATTGTAGTGGATACTGAAGTGAAAGAAGTTCAACAGCTTAGGAAAGTGAGAATGGGCTAAGAACACTGAAAAACTGTCTTTGAAGAAAAAATGTAAGATTATGTTATAATGGATAAGATGAAAGACCAAAATACAGGCAGCTGAGAATGGAGCAGGGGTGTTCAAACAATTGATTTAGCTTTTCCCTGTGGAAGCTTTACATGGCAGGAGTATTTGGGTTGACCTCTGAATGTGATTGGGTTTGTAATTTTCTTATTTAAGTTTAGGATTAGCATCTTTTTATTTACTTCATGGTAGGAGTGGTTTGAAGGAGATGCAGGAGTAGTGGGAATGGTAATGTTCCTGTGGTTTAGGTGAGTTGAAGGACATTGGGCTGTTTTTTCCTGTTGGTTTCTGTGATTTTCATCCAGAAACAGAGTTTGGGAGTGAGGATCAGTAGCCTGCAATTTGCTTTCCTTACTAAGAAATTGGAATTAAAATACTATTAATTATTTCACAGTTTTGATTATAAAATTTAAAAACACTTTCTGTTCTTTAAAACTCAAGTGTGAAGGTACCTAAACTTATGTGGGGGGTAAGGGGATATGCAGTACTACCACCTTTTGCTCAGTTTTGCCATGATCCTAAAATTTCTCTATAAGTAGCCTATTAGAAAATCTGAAAATCATTATCTAAATTTTAATTGTAGGGAGGTGGTGTGGTTTCACCTCAGTGATTCAGACTTGGAGGCAGAAAATCTGACTTCTTTAGTCTCACTTCTAACTGCTGACTTCTAATTACCTGTTTGTGTTAAGGACAAAATAAGATTCCTTTTAAAACTAAATACAAGTAAGTCTTTTATATACTGTTGATTTCTACATTGTTATTTTCCAAGTTGAGATTTATTTGTGTTTAAAGGCTAAAGACTCCATTTGTGAAGTAGTTGTATCTTCCTACAATGATTTTTTAAAAATAAGAACTAAATACTTAGTCTTGATTATGAGACCATATCCTATTTAAATTCAATTTTCTTAGTAGGGGTTTTCATTTCTGTTTTTGGAAGAGTAGAGCTATTTGAATGCAGGGCAGAAACTTGTGATGAGTGGTTATATAAATTAGAAAACTCATTGGATTCCCCAAATTTTATAGTCTGCCTTTCTCCCAGAAGTTATAACACATGGTACTTTTTTATATACAAATTGGGAATAAATTTATGCTTTGAAACAAATCAAGTAATATTGTAGGTTATGTTATATGTAATAATGATCTGTTTCATGGTTATCAGAGGAAAACCAGAAATCAGGAGATTTAATAACAGACACCACATTCATTTTTTGAAAAACAACTAGCAGATTCTTTCTTTTGAATGTTTTTTGTACTTCTCATTCATTTGTATTAAGACACTTTCATCTCTCATTCTCTCATTTTGTACTTTGAATCCAGTGGCATTTTACCACTGAACTATATTTTCAGTTCCTCTATTTATATTTTTATTTTGAGGCAAGTTGTCACTAAGCTGCTGAGGTTGCCTTCAAACTTTTGATCCTCCAGACTTAGCTTCTTGGGTTGCTGGGATCATAGGTATGGGCTACTCTACACAGCCTAAGATTTTGTTTTTAATGAAAGTTATGCTTACTATGAAGATTTCAAACAAAGTATGTTATTTTATCTGTGATTTCTTTCATTTGTCCCTTTAGTCACTTAACTATGAAACACTGTTAGTCACTGGGAATATACTTACAAGCTGGATAGTCACTGTGTTAATGTCTGACCTCCAGAATCATATATTCAAATAAATTGTACTTTGTCAACTAAACTGTTCTGGAGTGAAAATTTAGCTGTATCTTTAAAATATTATGTATCTAACTGTAAAATATACATGAGTGTGAGTACAGGAAGGAAGTGTGCATCCTTTGCATTCACTGGACAGACAGTCCAGTTCTTAATCACAGCAACATAGGCAGCATTGTGCTAATTCTTTTTTAGACTTCATCCTTTTAGTAAGACATTCTGTTTGACTTGCAGTCTTTGATAATACTTTTTGTTTGTGCTGATGTCATGTCATTGATTTCACACTTTTATGTGTGACCTATTTTCCATAATTGTCATAAAACTTTTAATATAATCAATATTTATTAAATGTGCACAACTTGCAAGGTAGTTCTCATATATAATATGGGGGACTAGAATTGCAGTTAATAATTTCAAGTAATTAACTTCATTAGAAAAACTTATTGGAGGCTTCCCTGGTCTAAACCCTGCATCCCTCCATTCTTCCCTACCCTCTCTACATCCTTTTCACCACTGGGTTCCTGGTCTCATTGCTCTTTCTTTATCCCATTCTTATTCTCACTTCACCTGGACTTCTCCCTCTCCTGTCCTGAACAGCTCTGCTGGGCATCTGTTGACCACCTTGTGCTGGGTTCTGCAGCCAGCCTTCTGCCCACCACATCATGATGGAGATGCTGCAGCTAAATCCTGCAGCAAGTTTGTCTTTCAGTTATACTGCAGTATGTGGGGGCACCAAGAGTCCAGGACAACTTCCAGGCCTCTGGTCAGGAACTTGTGGCCTTCTGGGGTCCCCAGAGCATGATCTCTCCTCTCAGATCACCACTCTGACTCACACCAAACAGTCTCAATGGGCTCTTCAGTAAGAATCACACAGAAAGCCTGTCCTTTCATTACTTGCTGACAGGTCTATCTCTATTGAGGCAGGCATCTGAATCTTCTTTGTCATCAAAGTCCACTGAATTTTCTAATACATGTCCTTGCATGGTTTCCCTAAGGCCTATGTACCCCCAAGGGAAGAATAGATGTTTGAGTAGGTCACCCAGAAAACCAGGTAGATTATTTGAAATGAGCAGTCATCAGGCTTTCCAGTCTTTATGGTTCAGTAACTATGCTGCATCACCAACTTGCAGTGCTACAGAATATCACCAACTCCTAAGCACTGCACAGCTGTGGGGAGAATGCGGAAGCTGGAAGAGCTGCCAGCACTCCTGCAGAGGACAAAGAAAATAATTGATTTGTCTTAAAAATCCATGGAGGCCCACACATACCACTTATGTCTTTGATCCAATAGAATGGGTCAGCCACAGAAAGAACTTTAACCAGAGCTCAAGCATAGCCCCATGCTTGATGTGTGTTACCACTGACAAGAAGATGGAAATAGAGGAGTTGAGATTTTAGCTCAATCATGATTCTCCCTGGCCCCTGCTGAGGGGGATACTGTAGGAAAAGATGACTTTGTGGACATCCTGGAAAATGACTTAAAGATGATTATACATTTCCCCCAGGCTTGGGGAGACTCATTAGTGCTCCATTGGTCAAGACCTTAGATTAAAAAAAGTAAAAGAACCTCCTCATGTTCAGCAAGTGCCAGTGAATCTTCTCCTCTTTATCCATGCCCTGCATTTTGATTCCACCCATTCTCAAAAGGTGGAGTGAGGGCAGGGACATTCCTGTCCAAATTAAGCACAAGAAGAGTGTTATACCCACATGAAGGGAATGGTTCACCTGGGGACTGGGAAGTCAACCTCAAAGTCAGCTGGGACACCAATGTTGATGACAAAAAAGAGCTGCTCTTGGCATTGCATTTTCTCACTTTGTTTAACTTGGCATTGGGAAGATAATATTTTCTTAAAAGAATTGAGTGAATCTGAAACTCTATAAATAACTTAGTTTTTTTTTTTAATGTCATTCAGGAACCACAGTTGGTATTAAAAATCTGTCTTTCCTGTTTCATTGTAGGTCCAATCACAACTCTAAAGAAACATTTTATACTACTTTACTGAATTTTTTAGTTTCATTCTTTAATATTACTCATAATTATTTGTGCATGACAGTAGAATGCATTTTGATTGATATTTTTAAGCCATGCTATGTAGAATTGGGTGTAAGAGGCAGAGTCTCATCTTGTCCATAGATCTTTGTAAACTTTTTATTTATTCTTTATGGGTAAGGCATCAGAAAGAACACCAATTTGAAAAAGTTCACATTTAAAAGTAAAATCAGAGATTTTAGGCATGTGACAACTTTGTGGTGCATATAACTTCAAAAGAGAAAAAACATATTTTGTATTTTAATAATGCTTTAGAATCTATTTTCTTGGTCAATAACTCCCACAAGCACTTTAGTTTCTTTAAATTTTTTCTGATTTATAGATTTCAGTTTCAGACATATCAAGTCTACATTTATGCATATCAGTAGAGATATTTTGTTTCACTCTCTGATGATGATAAGTGCCATTTATTTAGAGAGCCATTATTCAGTGCTGAATTTCTAATTTTTTATTTGAGTAAATTGAGGTACTTGGGGAAAGGTGAAGTAGTGTAAAGAAAGTCTTTCCTCATAAGTCATGTGTTAGAAAAACACACTCATCATACCTATAATCTGCTGCACATTGTGAGAAACATGAGAGAGCCATGAATTTGCAAAAGCATTCATGTCCTTTGCAAGCTGAGGTATTGCCAATGAATATATTTGCTTAAGGAAAGATGTCTGAATTTCTTCTTGCTGTTTTGGTATATTATTTTGAAACTGATGGATCTACTGGCATTTTTGAGGAGACCATTAGCAATGAAAAAACTTTTGTGTGTCTGTTCACTGAATTTAGGTTTTCATTTCTAACATATTTCTGCAGTTCATGCCCCACAGGAAAATTCTGAGCTCTTCCATTTTCAATATTCAGCTTACAAACTTTGTACAATTGCTCTCATGCAGCATAATACATGTGACAAGATGACACAATGCACAGGAAAATGCTCCTCAATTCAGTATCAGGCACTTATTTCATGTTCTTGGTCCATATTTGTGCCAGGGACTGTGACACTCACCTGCAGTGTGCATAACCCAAGGGCTGCTAAAAAGAACCTGGTCATTATGACAGAGGGCCTTATATCCTGGGAGCACCAGTCAAGTCAAGAGAATTAGCCTTAATGTGATGGCAGATTGGCCAGATATTTCTGCATCTAAATGTAAGTTGAAGATTTCCTTGGGAACTAAGGCTGAGAGAATTTCTGAACAAGGTATAATTATGAGGCAGCAGCAAATGTGGTTGGACCTTGCAGGTGGAGCATGCACAGAGCAGCTATGCTTCCTTGCTAGCTCACTCCTGGCCTACATCACACCTGCTCTGATACTCACTCCCTTCTCTATTTTCAAGGGCTCACGGCACCACACAACTCCTCTTAGAAGTCAAATATCACAGATTACATCTACCCCCTTTTTTGGAGTTCTGGGGAAATAAAAGAACCCAGAGTTTGTGTGATATTTTTCAAATCAATCAGCATCTAAACCATGCACCTGAACTTTATGCAACCCTACTCTCAGCTGTCAACTGTCTTCACTCTGTGACTGAGAGGGATGTAGGAAAGTGTCCTGACTGAGCAATATCTCAGGTGAGGCCAGGCCTGTTGAAGCAGAGTCCCAGAGCAATGCTGTTTGGTCCAGTGCCATGCTTGGTGATCTTGGCATCCTCGGTCACCTGTCTGTCCCTCTCTGTGCCACTAGACCCCATAAGCCAACTGCTTGCAGGAGGATACAGCTGTCTAGGTGGCCAAGATTCCTGGTGAACCCAAACATGACCTACACCACCTACTGGGCTTGGTGGGTGATGCAAGCTGCCAGGTTTCACCAGACTCCCTTTTCTTGGAAGGAGCTGGATCTCTCAGAGGTCAGATGGGCCATGCCCTCAACTCAAGCCAGGTTCATGTCTAGTGGGTGAAGATGTTGAAATTGAATTTCTTGAAAAAAAACAAAAAAACAAAAAACAGGACCCTGAGTCTGACAAGCATGGTTTTCTCTTACATCATCACAGCTGAACTGGCACTTGCCTTAAATTTTTTTCAGAAAGGGTCAGGACCAGACTCGTCTATGGTTGCCATGGGGACCTTGACATCATTGTGCCATCAATCAGCTTTCTGTTTCTTCAGAAGGTGTCTGAAGAGTGGACATGATGTACAAGCATAATGAGTGTATTGGGACCCATGGTTTCCAAGGCTGAGAACCCAGCCCTGGGGCAAAAAGCAAAGTGCACTCACATAACAGAGTCTGAAATCTTGACAATAGTCAAACCCAATTTCCTGGATGCCAACTTCTTCCACATGGAATGACTCAGTTTTCTCATGATTTGCTGTCATATCGCAGGAGTTTGTTAACAAAGTTAGATATTTATCTGAGAAGGTGCAGAACAAGTTTAGCAGGAATTTGGATGTACATGAATATTTGAAAGTTCCACTGAAGTGACTTTCTGGAAGCTCAAGTCAGTCTAATGAATTCTGAGAGGAGTTGCAGTAAACAGAACCTCAGGAAGGTTCAAAGTTGGGTTAAACATTTTTTAAAAATCTGCTGGCACATGCATTGCCTATGTTCTCATATCCCCTGAGCCATCACCATTTCACTTTGTTTATTTGTATTTATAGATGGGGTCTGGTTATGTTGCATATGCCCTCCCAAATTTAGGGAGGTTGACTTCCTACTAGAGAACCTCCTGGTTCAGCATCCCCCAACTCAGGTTACAGACAAGATCCAACAGCACCTACTCTGGGTCCTTCATTTTGGCCAGATATCTATTGATTTGTATTTTGAAAGGGGAAGATCAAGAGAGGGCAAAACATGTCAAAAATGAAGTGATTGCTGTAATTAAGACTCAGTATTCAGTTTTGAATTATACCATAGACTTTTTGTATAATAATGACCTGAGCATAGATTGTGTCCCTGATGTTCCTGCCTATCCTCCTGCCTGAGGCCACCACAAATCACTGAGAAAAATTATCTGGTCAGAGTTCTCCCCCAAATTTTTCTTGTTACAAAGACTGGCATAAATTTTACTCTCATGACACCTCCCATGACTATGTGTCTTGATATTCAACTAAAGTTTATAACAGTATTGTTTTCAACATAAAATTAAAAATTCATTAGAAAGTGTTTGGTTTTGCCTTTTGATGGTTTTTCTGCAAAGCCCCAAACAGGGGAAGACTGGAATAGTCAGCTGATATCTGACCCTCTAAAGAGAATGCAAAACCACCATTTTTTTAACATTTTCTCCTCTGTTACATCAAGTCAATAGAACACAGTGCATAAGTAGCAGTTTTAAGTGGAAGAATATTAAAGTTGGAGTTCACAGAGGGAAGCTCAGATAGAGTTTTAGCAGTGTTTCCACAGCGATCTTACCTTTATATGACTAGGTATCCCTGGAGATGGGACAACTCTCAGAAACTGACATGTAATTAAATTCTCATCAAAATGCTGCTGTGGAATGTTAATCAGTCAACTCTTGAAAAAAAATCATGCTCAGAAGTTAAGAGCTGGAAATAAAAAATAGCACCTGCATTATTCTTGAGGAAGATGGAGCATTCTGGGGAGCAATCCCAGACTCTGTGCAAATGAAGGGAATGGTACACCTAGGAGGGATGAAAGTCAAACAGAAGAACAGCTGGAAAAACTAAAGGTGATGAGAAAAGGGAGCCCTGCATTTTTCTATTTTGTTTGGCATTACATTGGGACGATTGTACTTTGCAGAAAGAAATTGAGTGAATTCATGCTATATAAACGTGAGGCACAGTAGATATTTTATCCAGGATTTCCTGTTTCATTGTAGTTCCAGTCAACTGTAATGAAGCATTTTTATAAACATTTGCTGATTTATTTTTAGTGTACATTTTAAATGTTAGTTCTAATTAGTTTTACATGACATTTGAATATTTTTGATGGATATTCTTAAGCCATGTGTGTACAATTGGGTGTAGGAGGGGGTGTTCTCATTTTTTCTATATTTCTGTGTAATATTTTGATTGGTATTTTAAAGGTAAAGCATCAGATAAGAACAACTATTTGAAAACGTTCACATTTAAAAACAAAATCAGAGATATTAGGCATGTGGTATCTGTGGTTCATGTGACCATTCAAAAGAGTAAAAGTATTCTGCAATTTGTAAATGTTCTATGATCTGTTTTTGGTTATCAATAACTCTCATAGCATCTGTAGTTTTTCTTTGAAATTTTCTTATTTTTAAATTCAGATTTCAGCCATATCAGGTCTTCAATTTTGCAGTTTAGGAGAGATTTATTTTGTTTCTCTCTCTGTCAATGATGAGCACAATTTATTTGAGACCATCATTCAGTACTGGATTTGCAATTTTGTACCTGGGTAAATTCAGATGCTTGGGTGCTGGTGAGGTGGTGGAAGAAAAGTCTTTCTTCATAAGTCATGTGTCAGAAAAGCAAAATCAGAATATGCTTACTCTGCTGTGCCTTGCAAGGAACAGAAGAAAGCCATAAATTTGCAAAGACATTCATGGCCTTTGCAATTTGAGTTATTGTCAGTGATTATCTTGCTTAGAGAATTATCTCTCAATTCCATCTTGCTGTTTTGGTATATTTTGAAACTGATGGACCTACTGTTACTTTTTAGATCTTTAGCAAAGGACAATTTTTTTGTGTGTCAGTTCACTGAATTTAGCTTTCCATTTCCAACTCCATTATGGAGTTTGTGCCCCACATGAAAGTCTTTAGCTTTTCCCTCTTTCAATATTTCACTTTCAGTATATGTACAATTGATTTTTGCAGCATGAAGCATATATCAAGATAAGATAATGCAGTGGAAAACTGTACTCTTTTCATCACATTCTGGTACTCCTGTCGTATATCACATTCACTTTTTTGGTGCATCTTTGTGCAAGTGGCTGGAACACTCACTCTCCTAGAGCCTTCATCATCCATGGTCTGCTCAAACAAGCCTGGGTATAGTCACAGAAGGCCTAATTTCTGGAAGTCAACAGCATGTCAAAACAGATTGATCATATGTTTCTGCAACCAAATGTAAGTTGAAGGTCTCCTTGGAAACTCAGGCCAAGAGAGTTTATGGGGCATGTCCTATTACTGTGCAGCAGTCAATGTTGTTGGACCTTGCAGGTGGATTGTGCCCAGAACAGTACTGATCCCTTGATAGATGGTTTCTGGCCTGCATCACACATGCTCAATGACTCTATTCTCTACTCAGTAGGAATCACAGCAACCCACCTCCACTTAGAAATCAAACTTCACAGATTCAAGTGGTCACCATTTTAGGAGTTCTGTGAAAGGAGGAAAACCTCAACAGTGTTTGTGTGATAATTACCAACTCAATCATCACATAATCCATCGACCTGAACTGGAGGCATCTATGCCCTCATTAGTCAACAACCAACACTCTGTGTAGCTGGGAGGGTCCTAGGCCAGTTTTCTGACTGAGTAACATCCAGGTAAGCAAAGGACAGAGGGAGCAAGGTCCCAGGGAAATGTTGCTGTGTCTGGTGTTATACTGGGTAATCCTGGATCCATCAGACACTCATTCATTCTTCTCAAGGTCTCTAAACATGCTGGAGGCCTACTGTCTGCAGCAGGATAGGACTGTTCAGTATTTCAGCATTTCTGGTGCCACCAAACATGGACTGCACCACTTAGGAGGTCTTACATGTGTTCCCTTGTTGGGCATGCATTTTTTGAAAACAACACCTCCCTGTGGCTCTCCAACTTGTTCTTATCTCATAACAACATAGTAGATAAAGCACATGCCTTGAAACTTTGCCAGAAAGGGTCAGAACTGCAGGTGACTCTGGTTACCTTAAAAACCATGACATCATTGTGCTGACAATTCACTTTACTGTGACATCATAAGGCTTCTGCAGAGAGAACATAATGCCACAGAACATTGGAACCCATGCCTCCCAAGGTCTAGAAACAAACCATAGGGTGAGAAAACAAGTCCACATACATACATAAGTGAGTCTGGAATTGCCACGGCATTTAATTCCAAGAGGTTGGATGCCATTCTCTTCCCCTTGGAAAATATAGTTTTCTTATGAATTGCTGACATGTCACAGGAGCTTTGTTAACAAAGATAGGCAATCCTTTGAGAAGGAGCAAAACAAGTGTAGCAGGAATTTTGATTGAAGTGAATGATTGAAAGTTGCTCCAAATTGACTTTCTGGAAGTTCATCTCAGTGCAGTGATTCCTGAGAGGATTTGCAGTAAACTGAACCTCAGAAAGTTTCAAAGTTTCATGATTGTTTTTTAAATCTTTGGGCAAATGTATTACCTAGGATCTTATATCCTCTGAACCATCAAAACTTCATTTTGTCTACTTGTAATTACAGACAAGGTCTGGCTATGTTGCTTAAGCTCTCCCAAATTTATGGTGGCTAACTTCCTACTGGAGATGTCAGGGGCGGGCTTTGAGGGCCCCAGAGCTGCACCGTGGCCTGATCTCTAAGATGGTGCCTGGCAGTTTGCCAGACATAGCTGCACTCATATACAAATTTTAGGAAGTAACTCTGTTTGGCTGTTGTGCATGAGGCAATCCTGGTGTCTGCCTGGAGACTGTTCCTTGATAGGCTGACTTTCCTGGTAGTCTACTCTCTGATAGGCTGATGTTCTCAATATAAGTCTGAGACTTGCAGAATAAAGCCTTTTTGATTCCTGTGATCAATCAAGAAGAGCGTACGCATTGTGATTGTCCCTGCAGGAGGTGGGCGATCATAAGTGGTGCCAAAACCCGGGACCTCAAGTTATAAAGAAGAAACTGATCAGATAAATATAGGGAAAGTAAAGTACAGTCTGGCCAGGTTAAAGTTCACGGGAAAAGCGACAAGTTAAAGTTCGCAGGAAAAGTGACGAGTTAAAGTTCATGGGAAAAGCGACAAGTTAAAGTTCACGGGTAAAGTTCACGGGAAAAGCGATGAGTTAAAGTTCGCAGGATAAGCGACGGAGATTGAGTGTTTGTAAGTGCTTTCGCTTTTGTTTTGCTCATTAAAGTGCTTTGCATTGTTAGTTTAATAGAGAAATATGGGCAATGAAATGTCACAAATGTGCATGGAAGGTCCCTTAAAGGATTTGCTCCGGGCCAATGGAATTCCTCTTGAAACTAAAACAGTCCAAAACTTTTTACACACAGTGGAAGATATTGCACCACGGTTCTTGGATGAGGGATTACTGAATATCCCTCAATGGGTGCTTCTAGGGGAGGATTTGAGAGCGACAGAGAGAGTAAAACCATTACCCCTGGGAACCATGGCCATATGGATGTTAGTTAGAGGGTGTTTAGATACTCCTAATACCAAATGCAGAAAGGCAATAAAACAAGGGGAAGAAGTTTTGGAGGAAATAAAAGAGGAAAGGTCTAAAGCATCAGAAAGGGCGTCAATAAGATCAGAGACAGACAAGGAAAATGAAACTGGGTGTGAGGATACTTCAGATGAAGAGGAGGACTTACTATGTAGAACAAAAAATCTTGCTATTACAGGATCTACTAAATCAAATGTAGCAGTTAAAAGGAAAACTCACAGACTTATGCCGTCTGCTCCCCCACCATATAATTATGAGCATTTAGGGGGACAAAAATATTATTGTAGCCATTCTAATTCCAATTCAACAGGATGGGACTTCCTACAACAAGATGCAACAGCATTCCCAGTGTTTGAGAATCAAAATAATCAGAAGTATCATCAACCTTTAGATTTTAAATTAGTAAAACAATTAAAAGAGGCTGTCATAACCTATGGCCCCCAAGCAGCCTTTACTTTATCACTTGTAGAATCCATAGGAGGAATGAATCTTACTCCTGATGATTGGGGTAACGTGGCATGAGCCACGTTGTCAGGGGGGCAATATATGGTTTGGAAAACGGCATGGCAGGAGCATTCCAACGATACTGCACGCCGCAATGCTGCAACAGGAAATCCTCAGTGGAATTTAGAGATGCTTATGGGAATGGGAGTCTTCACAGGACAACAGGCTCAAATTGGCTATAATCCTGCAGTGTACATTCAGGTTTCTGCAGCCGCTGTAAAAGCATGGAAAAGTATACAAGGGAGTGGGGACTTGCAAGGTCAACTGTCAAAAGTTATTCAGGGATCAAACGAGCCATACGCTGATTTCATAGCGAGGTTGATGCAAACAGCAGGCCGCATCTTTGGGGATGTGGATCAAGCTATGCCCTTGGTAAAACAGTTAGCTTATGAACAGGCTAATAAATGGGGTATGGACGCCATTCATCCCTGGAAAAATAAGGATTTAAGTACATATATCAAAGTGTGTAGAGATATCAATGAGACTGTGATTCAAGGAGAAGTTATGGCAGCAGCCATTGCACAAGGATTA
The DNA here is from genome assembly GCF_902686445.1 of Sciurus carolinensis. NCBI lineage: Eukaryota > Metazoa > Chordata > Mammalia > Rodentia > Sciuridae > Sciurus > Sciurus carolinensis. The sequence goes on along the minus strand of NW_025920590.1, from coordinate 24,173 downwards.
CAAGGTCCTATAGGAGGGCCTCCAGGAACTTGTTTTTATTGTAAACAACCTGGACATTTCAAAAAGGACTGTCCACAATTAAGGGACCCTAATCAACCCCCTAGAAGACCTAAGCCTCAACGTTGTCCTAGATGTAGAAAAGGTAATCATTGGGCATCTGAATGTAGATCTATGATAGATATAGATGGAGTTCCTCTGCCCCCTCATGGACAGACAAAAAACGGGAGTTGGGGCCCAGCTCCCCGGGGACCCTCAAAAGTATACGGGGTGATTCAACAGGTACACAGGACTCACCAACCGTTGACAAGCCAAGGAGAGTCACCACAGGGAGCACAGGATTGGACCTCTGTGCCACCGCCAGAGCAATACTAACTCCAGAAATGGGAGTCCAACCTATCCCTACAGACCTAAAAGGTCCCTTACCTCCTGATACTGTTGGAATTTTATTAGGTAGGAGCTCTAGTGCACTCAGGGGACTTATAGTTATCCCTGGAGTTATTGACTCTGATTTTACAGGAGAAATTAAGGTTCTTGCACTTTCTCCTCAAGGAATTATCTCCATATCACCTGGGGAGCGCATAGCTCAGCTTTTGATTATTCCCAGCCTTCATAATAATTTTTCATCAACCACAGCAACCATGGGAACTGCAGGTTTGGGGTCTCCTGGAGTTGATTTTGCCTGTCTTACCATGGACTTAAAAAATAGGCCAATGCTTAAAATAAAGATTAAAAACAGAGAATTTTCGGGACTCCTAGATACAGGAGCTGATACTAGCATTATTACCCTAAAAGATTGGCCAAAAGAATGGCCTCTACAAGTAACCGAACAAACCCTGAGGGGATTGGGTGTAGCTACTAGCCCACAAAGGAGTAGTTCTGTATTGACATGGAAAAAATGATGAGGGCCAACAGGGAACATTTCAACCTTACGTCTTAGACCATTTACCTGTTAATTTATGGGGCAGAGATATTCTCATGCAAATGGATTTAGTACTCACTACAGAAGGCCATTATAGCCAAGAGGCTCAAAATCTAATGGTAAAACATGGTCATAAATGGGACAAGGGGCTTGGCCGCTAGGGCCAGGGAAATACCCAGCCAATTAGTGTTAAGGGCAATCAAGGTCGCCAAGGCTTGGATTTTTCCTTGGGGCCACTGAACAAAAGTATGTAAAAATAACTTGGAAATCCAGTGCACCAGTGTGGGTCTCTCAGTGGCCCCTGACATTAGAAAAACTTAAAGCGGCCCAAGAACTGGTACAACAACAATTAGAAGCAAATCATATTGAACCTTCAACTTCTCCTTGGAATACCCCTATTTTTGTCATAAAAAAGAAATCAGGAAAATGGAGGCTCCTTCATGACTTAAGAACTATTAATGCTACTATGCAGTCTATGGGGCCAACTCAGTTAGGGCTTCCAGTCCTTACTGCTTTACCAAAAGATTGACCTACAATAATTATAGACATAAAAGATTGTTTTTTCTCTATTCCATTACATCCTCGTGATTGTGAGAGATTTGCTTTCACTCTCCCATCTCTAAATCATCAACAACCTAATCAATGATATGAATGGGTTGTTTTGCCAGAAGGTATGACCAATAGCCCCACTATGTGTCAAATTTATGTTGATCAGGCATTAAAGCCCATTTGACAAAAATACTCCAAACTTATTATCTATCATTATATGGATGATATATTATTATACCACTCTGAGGAAGATATTTTAAAGGATATTTATTCTGAATTAATAGAACAACTCAAATTATGGGGACTCATTATAGCCCCTGAAAAGGTTCAAGTTGGTACTACACAAGAATTCTTAGGAGCCCAATTAAACAGGGCTGTAGTAAAGCCACTAAATACTGTCATCAGGGTAGATCATCTAAAAACATTAAATGATTTTCAAAAGCTACTAGGGGATATAAATTGGATTCACCCATATTTGAGGCTTTCCACAGGAGAACTACTTCCTCTTTTTAATATCTTATAAGGGGATCCCCATCCCACATCTCCCAGGGAGCTCACTCCTGAGGCACATCTGGTTTTGAATATTATACAAAAAAGATTAGATGAGGCCCAAGTAGATTGTATTGATCTCTCTCAGCCATTACAATTCATTGTTATTCCTAACAAGAAACTACCCACTGGAATCTTTTGGCAAGAGGGTCCCTTGTTTTGGGTCCATCTAGCCTGTTCACCCAATAAAACTCTCTTACCCTACCCTGAAGCAGTAGCTCAAGTAATCCTAAAGGCACTTAAATCATCTATCACAGTGTTTGGAATTCATCCAGCTACTATCATTATTCCCTATGATAAGCATCAACTTTCTTGGTTATGTAATTTCATGGATTCTTGGACTGTTGTTAGATGCTCCACTCAAGCTAACTTTGATATTCACTATCCTAAACATCCTTATATACAATTTTGTAGTAATAATTCTGTAATATTCCCAAGAGTTACCAGACAACAACCTATTCCTAAGGCTCCTGTGATTTTCACTGATGGATCCAAAACAGGGACTGGAGCTATTTGTTATCAAGATAAAGTCCAAACATTCCTTTTCCCTAACTCTTCTGCTCAACAAACAGAACTCTTAACAGTTCTTGAAGTTTTTAAAATGTTCCCTAATATTCCACTCAATGTTTACTCAGATAGTTTATATGTAGTTCAAGCTCTCAGTAACTTAGAATGTGCAGGGCTCATTGCCTCAAACTCTTTTTCATCCTTTACGGACTTTACAACAAATGATTTGGGATCGTTATAATCTTCTTTATTGGACATATCAGAGCTCATACCAATTTACCTGGACCTTTAGCTCTAGGGAATAATGTAGCAGACATAGCAACTAACGATCCCCACATTTTTTCTGCGTTTGAGGCAGCAAAAAATTATCATCAACAATTCCATGTTAATTCTACAACATTGAAACTGAAGTTTCCCATTACTAAAGAAACTGCACGTGCTATTGTTAAATCTTGTGGCCAGTGTACAGTCCTCCATCATCCACCTTCTATGGGAGTTAATCCTAAAGGACTGTTACCTAATCATCTATGGCAAATGGATGTTACTCACATTCCTGAATTTGGTAACCTTAAATATGTACATGTATCTGTAGACACATGTTCAGGTATCATCTTTGTGTCACTACACAGCGGGGAAAAAGTCAAAGATGTCATTTCCCACTGTCTCCAGGCTTTCGCAGCCTGGGGACTTCCTAAACAACTTAAAATGGACAATGGCCCTGCTTATACTTCAACCTCTTTTAACCAATTTCTCACTAAATTTGAAATAACTCTAACCACAGGTAAACCTTATAACCCACAAGGACAAGGTATTGTTGAATGTGCACATCTCACCCTCAAAAATACTCTTTATAAACAAAAAGGGGGAATAGGGGAGACCTTCAGGTCCCCTAAAGAAAAACTTTCTCTTTGCCTCTTTATTTTAAATTTTTTAACTCTGGATAATGAGGGTTGCTCTGCCGCTGAGAGACATGGCAATCATAAACAACATGATAGAATGATGGTAAAATGGAAGGATGTTCTTACAGGACAATGGAACGGCCCGGACCCAGTGCTTTACTGGAGCCGTGGCTCGGTTTGTGTGTTTCCACAGGATAAAACATCGCCTATTTGGGTTCCTGAGCGACTAACTCAACCAGTGCCAACGCTACCAACAAGTAACTCAGACTCCTGATGACCATGATGCTTGTAGCCTTTCCCCCCTTGAACTAACTTACAACCTCTTTTCAGTCTCTTAGGAGGAACAGTTCAATTATGTACCTTTCCACCTACCCCAGTTTGTGTGTTTCCCCCTTTTATGTTTCTGAACTAACGAAACAACCATTTCTCTCAATTGTACTTCAGATTTATGCTATCTCTCTCAATGTTGGAATGCTTCTAGGTTCCCACTGGCAGTCTTAATGTGTGTTCCTACCTTCCTACCAGTCCCAGTCTCTGTTACAGATGCGGAATTGCCAGTGTTACTATCAAGAAACAGGAGAGAATTTGGCATCACAGCGGCTCTGGTCACTGCAATAGTGGTTTCTGCAACAGCAGCACTAGCAACTGCCATACCTACAGCAACAGCAGTCAATCACTTGGCCGAAAATACAGCTGCAGCCTTACAGACTAAAGAGACCCTAAACCAACATGTAACAGCAGGCTTACTCCTTGTAAATCAAAGAGTGGACTTACTACAAGAACAAGTGGATATCTTGCAAGAACTTTTGGGACTGGGATGTGTTTATCCTTTAAGAGCAGTGTGTGTCACCCCTATTGCTTATAATAACCTTAGCTCTGTGGTTATGTTATCTAAAAATCTCTCTGTCTACCTTGCTGGTAATTGGTCATCTACATTTGATACTCAGAGTCAATGCCACCAGGGTTCAGTTACATCAGTATCTGAGATGTTCTCTTTGTTATCTAAAGCCCTGGGATTGACAAAGCAGTGGGCTGGAACAGTAGCTGTTCTGATTATTATCTGCTTAGGGATAGCCTATGTTATATGCAGCCAAATCAGAGCTCGCCAAGACGTCCGATGTCATCAACGGGCTATAGTACAGATTTTGACAGCCATTGAGACAGGCACATCCCCCCCAAGTATGGCTAAGCATGCTGGACCAGTAGTCAAAGATGGGTAAGATCCATGGAAATGTATACCAACCTAAGACAGGGTTCTGATGCCTGGAGGTCAGAAATCCAAAGACGGGTAAGGATGTAATTTGCCATGGACAACATAAGACAGGCATGGTCCAAAGTCATCTTTTCTTTATTTAAAGAATGAGGGGGAGATGTCGGGGGTGGGCTCTGAGGGCCCCAGAGCCGCACCATGGCCTGATCTCTAAGATGGCGCCTGGCAGTTTGCCAGACATAGCTGCACTCATATACAAGTTTTAGGAAGTAACTCTGGTTGGCTGTTGTACATGAGGCGATCCTGGTATCTGCCTGGAGACTGTTCCTTGGTAGGCTGACTTTCCTGGTAGTCTACTCTCTGATAGGCTGATGTTCTCAATATAAGTCTGAGACTTGCGGAATAAAGTCTTTTTGGTTCCTGTGATCAAGAAGAGCGTACGTGTTGTGATTGTCCCCGCGGGCGATGGGCGATCATAGGAGAACCTGCTGCCTCAGTCTGCCCCATCTCTGAAATGACAGATGAGACCCACCAGCACCTTCTTTAGTCTTTTCATGTTGGTCAGATATCTGCTGGTTAGTATTTTTGAATAGAAAAGTTCATGTGGAGGAGGTAGAGTGAGACAAAATGAATCATTGTGATCATAAAGAATTGGAATTCAGGCTTGAATTATTTATTTTTCTCCCTATAAAATAACAACCTGAGCAAAGAATGTGTCCCCAGTGTCCCTGCCTATCCTTCTACCCCAGACCACTGTGCATTCTCAGGAAACTCAGAATTTACCCACAATCTTTTTCTTTCTTAAAAATACTGGGATAAATTTTGCTCTCATGTCACCCCCCCCCCACTACTGTGGGTCTTCATATGCAACTAAAGTTTCTGGGAGTATTGTTTCCAAATATAATATTAAAAAATGTTAGAAAGCATTTGGATTTTGCCTTCAGATAGATTTCCTGCAAAGTCCACAATATAGGCAGAATAGAAGTAGATCTAATAACCTGACAAACTAACCCTCTTAAGAGAATTCAAATCCCCCAAATTTTTCAACATTTTCTCTTCTGTTGCATCAAGGGAATAGATCAATTGTTGGAAAATTACCAGGTTTAAATGGAAGCACATTCTAGTTAGAGTTTGCAGCATTAAACAGGAGTAAAAGTCAGCAGTGCTTCCCCAGTGACCTTACTTTTTATGATTAGGCAACACTGGAATTGGGACATCTCTCAGGAACTGATTGGTAACTGAATTCTCATGAAAATGCTGATGTGGGGAGTTAATCAGCCTTCTTGAAGAGGAAAGAATTCTCAGGAGTTTACTGGAGAAATTTTAAAAGGTCATCTACATTATTCTTAGGGAAGTAGGAGCCTTCTGGGGAACAATCCAAGATTTTGTGTAGATGAAGGGAATGTTATGCCTGCATGTGTTCAAAGTCAACATCAAGTACAGCTGGAAAAAATAGAGGTGATGAGAAAAGAGAGCTAAACTTGGCACTGCACTTTTACATACTGTTAGGAATTTCATTGGGAAGATATTATTTTGCATATAAGAATTGAGTAAATATGTTCTGTATAAATATTTTTGATTTTTCTGATGTCATCCAGAAGCCACAGTATTTATTCCTGGATCCCCTGTTTCATTGTAGGTCTAGTCACAACTGAAATGAAGATTTTTTATACAATTTTGCTGATGTCTTTAGTTCAGTTTTTAAATTTTTGTCCTAATTAATTGTAAATGGAAGGTAAAGGCCTTTTGATGGATCTTCTTAAGCCAAGCTGTGTAATTGCCTGTAGGAGGTGGTGCTCTGATCTTTTCCATGGATACATGTAAATTTCTTATTTGGCATTCAGGCTTAAGGCATCAGAAAACAACACCTATTTGAAAATGTTCATATTTAAAAATAAAATCAGAGATATTAGACATGTGGCATCTTTGAGGTGCATATAACCATTCAAAAGAAAGAAATAATTTTGTATTTTAGAAAAACTATCAGATCTTATGGTAGTCAGTAACTTCCATAATATCTTTAGTTTTTCCTTTGCCCTGGAAGGATCTGGAACTCTCAGAAGTCAGATGGGTCATGCATCCAATGCACCTTTGCTGCATATATAGTGGGTGAAGACCTTGGGATCGCATTTTTTGAAAACAACAAGCTCCTGTGACAGGCTATCTTTTTTTTTTCTCTTTCAGGGCTGGGAATTGAACACAGGGCCTCATGTTTTCAAGGTAAGTACTCTACCAACTGACCTATAACCCCAACCCCAGCAGGCTACATTAGTTTTCTCTCATAACATCACAGCTGAGCCAGCACTTGCCTTGAATCTTTGCCAGAAAGGGCAAAAACTGAAAGTGTTTCTGGTTGCCTTGGGAACAGCAACATCATTGTGCTGACAATTCACATTACTGTGATATCATGAGGCTTCTGCAGAGAGACCATGATGTCACAGCTCTATGAGTGCCAGAGGAGAAATTTAAACTAGGTAGCATCTATGATCTGTTTATTCTTTGTCAACTAAGCCACTGCTATGTCTTCAATAATCAACTAAGGTCATTACCTCAATAGCCCCTATGACCTGAGCACCTGCTATAAACAAACTATAGCCTCTGTATCCTGTGTAACCTCTATGGCCTGAGAACATATATGATCTTATTTGATGATATGACCTTCTCATCATTTATGTCCTGAGTAACTTCCATGGACTGCAAATACTCTATGACATGAGTAGCATCTGTGACCTGCAAAACCTCTGTAACCTCTGCAGTCTCTATGGTGTGAGTAGTCCCTATGATCTGTTTAACCCCATAGCATTATATAGTTTTTGTAGCTTGTGTAGTCTAAATAAAAAGTCTAAATGCCTTGATCTTAAAAATTTTGAAAGATCTTAATAGAACCTATAAATTATCTAGCCTCTATGATCTGCAGAGTCCTATAATCTATGTCACCTTGATGACCTGAATATTCCCTATGAACTGTGTACTATTTTATCCTTACTAGCCTGTATTTCCTCTGCTTCATTATGACATGAGTAATGTTTTTAATGATAGTACCCCAGGTGACTATCTTAAATGCTATGGCCTGAACAACCTCTATGACCTGAACAGTCTGTGACCTTATTATACTCTATGATTTGCACAGCCTCTATCACCAGCATAGACATTATAGCCTGAGTAGCATAATGACATCTTTAGCCTAAATGTCCTCAGTGGCCACTATGAACTTTGTAATCTGCATTTTATAAGTAGTCTCTAAAAATATAGTATTACCAGCATAGATCTATGACCTGCTTATTATCTATGATCACTATAGCCTCTATGACCCAAGAACTCTGTATGGCTAGTATAAAATCTACAGGGTATCTTCAAAACCTCTCTCTATATATTATGACCTGAGTAGCATTTTTGACCTTCATAGCCACTAGGATCTGCATTACCTCTGTATCCTGAGTAGACTCTATGACCTGGGTAAACATAAATCCTCTGCAATGACCTGGAAAGAATTTATAACCTGCATAGTCACTATGAACTGAGCAACCTCCTTGTCCTGCCTAGCCACTATTACCTACATCATCTTCATGGCCTGAGGAATTTAAATTATGTCAATAGCCTCTAAGATTTCACCCTCCACTAAGATTTTTCATCTCTATAGCCTGAGTAGCCTTTATGAACTTCACATTTTTTATAACCAGCATAGGCTGTGTGATACATGCAGTCTTCATGGCCTGAGCTGTATAAGTGACTGTGTAAACTGTATGTTCTACATAGACTCTATGACATGCATAATATCTATAACCTGAACAGTCTTTAAGTCTGGAGTAGACTCTAGAATCTGTGTAGCCTCAAACACTTGAGAAATCTCTATGAACTTCATAGAATCTTCAAATTTTAAACCTGTATAATCTAAAGACTCTATGACTTTTCATTCTCTCTATGATTCATAGTGCTTCTGTTGTCCTTGTAGCCTATGGTCTGAGTAGACACTATGACCAGTGTCACCTCAATATCTGTATAGCACCTATGAACTATGAAACTTCTATCACCTGTGTAGGCAAGAAGTCTTGATAACCTGTTTAATATGTATGACCAATAAATTGTTAATAACCTTCAAAGACCTATTTTCTGAATTCAACCTTTGGTCATGTACCAGATTAAATTCATGGCCCTGCCTAGCCTCTATAGACTGAGTAGTCTGAGTGTTTTGAGTATCCTTTATTACTTACTTATCCTTATGACCAAAATAGATTATTTGATCATCACAAAATTTAGATTCTGAAGTTAAATATTTGTGTGCATATGTTCTATGACCTGTGTGGCCTCTACAAATAATGAAAACCCATGATCAGTAAAACTACTATGACCTGGATAGTCTGTTTAACGTACATAGCCTATCGACCTGAGTATTTTCTATGGCCTGAACAGTCTCCAATCATCTGTGTCTTCTCTATGATCTGAGTAGCCATTGTGACATGAATGTTCTCTAAGGTCTCTGTAGCCTCTGTTACCTATGTAGTATCTATAGATTGAATAGCCTCAATTACCTAAAATAGCCTCTATGACTTGAGTAGCCTCTATGTCCTGCATACCTTCTATGCTCTCAAGAGCCTCTATGACCTACATAATTGCTGATAACTCTGGAACCTCCATGTCAAAAGCTTGTCATAAACACTACTGAGTAGTTATATGGTCTGAATATCATTTTTGGCTAAGGTAGATATCAGGTCAAAGATACCTCTATAAAATGCATATTCTCTATGAACTTTGTAGCTTGTATCAACTGAGTAGCATCTATGACCTACATATCTTGTGACATAATAGCCTCACTGACAAGCTGCTTGGCTTTATATCCTTAGTATCATCTATCGACTTACTAGCAAAATGACTTTAGTAGTTCCTATGACCTTTGTAGTATCTGCAGATTGAATGGCCTTTACTTTATGCTTACCCTCTATTACTCAAATAGACTATGTGATCTCAATATCTTATATGACCACTGCAACATCTAAGACTTGAAACATTCTAAAGTGGCATAATCTTTCTGTCCTGAGTAGCTACCTTGTCTTGTATAGCTCTACAAACTGTGTTATTTTTATAGTCTGAGCAGTGTAAATGATCAGTGCATTCTCTATGATCTCAATAACCATTTTGGTATGATTATTAAATCTATGAACTGCATAGTCTTCATAATCACAGCAGCCTAAAAGACCTTCAAGAGCTTTATGTTTTCTGTAGCCTTTATGGCCTGAGTATCATATATGACCGCAAGAACTTCTAATTATTTGAGTTATCTCTATATCTGCATAGCCTCTTTGGCTGCCTAGCATTTGTGACTGTGTGTCCTATATTACTTGTGTAAATTCTACAGCCTAAGTAATCTACATTAGTTTAATACCCCCTATGACCTATGTACCCTCTATTGTCTGAGTAGACACATGACCTGTTTAACCTGTAAAATCTGCACATCCTTCATTGTCTGAGTAGCATAAGTGACCTGAGTAGACTCTATCCCATGTAGCCTTTATAAACTGAGCTGCTTAAATTAGTTCAGTAACTCCTATGGCCTTAGTAGACATTATGGTCTAAGTAGACTAATTGTCCTTAGCAGCCACTATAATCTCAGAAACTTCTATGACCTGTACATCTTTTATAATCTGTATAGCCTCTATGACATGTGTAACCCCAACAACCTGGGTAGCATTTGTAGCCTGCTTAAGTGCTTTGTACAACACAGCCATTATCACCCATGTAGCCTTATTTACCTGAACATCATCTAAGGCTGGTGTAAACTCTATAACAAGTTTAGACTACATAATCTGAGTAATCTCTATGACCTGCATATAATTTTTTCAATCAACTGTGCTGTATCTATGGCCAGACAGAAAATATGATGTACATCACTTTCAATGCCTGAGTAGTCTAAAGATCTTCTATAGTACCTTCAACTCCAGTAGCCAATATGATCTGTGTAAACTCTGATCTGTATAGACTTTACAAACTGAAGAACAATGTGTCCTCTGTGTCTTTTATGAATTAAGTAGCCCTTATTTCCCACAAAGTTTGAATGATCCAAGTGTACTCTATAATTTTTGTAGTGTCATTTATCTGAGTACCCCAATGACCTGCCTATTCTCTATGAAATTCAGAGCTTTTATTTTGTGCATAAAATCTATGACTTGTGAAAAAGTTTTGGTCTGAGTAACTTAAATGACCTTAGCATCCCCTATGACCCCCATAACTTCTACGAATAAGTATCCTGTATAAGCTAGTATCCTGTAGGAACTGAGTTGCCTTTATGACAAATATAATATCTATATTGTAATAAATCCCACAAAAACCATGCCAGACATGGAAAATCACATAAGGGGGTTTATTAAGCAAACAAATGACTCCCTGCAGGGTAACAGAGAAAATGAGAGGAAAAGAGAAAGGGCACACTGGCTGGAGAGAGTGGAAAAGTGAGGAGGAGAGAAAGAAAGTGAGTAGGAGAGAGAAAGCAAGAGAAAAGATGGTGGGGAAGCTATCCTTAAGCAGTTGAATTCCACCAGGCTAACACAGGACCAATAATGGAGAAGGATACTTGAAAGCTGACTGATGAACCATTAGCTAGCTAGGATATTCACAGACTGACAAGTACTTGGGAGGCAGGGAAATGGCTGCAATGGAAAGGGCAGGGGAGCAGCTTTATACATTACATTACATATATGACCCGTGTATCTGCAATACCCTGCATAGCATGGATGACATTATAGCATTTGTGGCATAAGAAGTCTCTGTGACTTATCTAACCTTTATGACCCAAGGAGCTATATAAACTAATCAGCTTTCATACTTAGTATGTAATGAGATCTGTGTAGTTTCTTTGACTATTTTTTGACCTCCATAGCCATATGGCCTATATAGTCAGTGTGTACTTTATAGGCTTAATAACCTCTAAGATTTGCAATACTCTATAATCTTAGTAGCTACTATGACCTTCACAGCCTTTATGACCAAGTACACAGTATGACAATGGTAGAATCCAAGACCAGTATAGATTTTATGCCCTGAACATGATTAATTATTTTAGTAGTCCTTCTTATCTGTGTAATCTTTATACTCTCTATGACTGTTTAAATGATTTAAATGATTTAAATATGAGTGCGCCCAAAACTTATGTATGAATTAATGTAAGAATATTTAGAGGTAAATGGATTGTGTTATGAGATATTTAACACAATCTATAAATTAATTCTGATATGGGTTAACTGAGTGACAATTATACATTGGTAGTTTGTGTCTGGGGGAGGTAGGTCATTGAGGTATATATTTGGTGAACTGACCATAGTCTTTGCTTCTTAGTGTGTTGTCTTGAGCTTCTTCTTTCCACATGATCTTCTGCTATAATGTTCAACCTCAATCAAGCACTGATAAGTGGGTTCTGCTCTGTGTGAACTGAGACCTCTGAAACAATGAGCAGTCAAACTATTCTTCCTTTGATTTTGCTCATCAGTTCTTCTGATCATGGAATAATAACAAAAATATTACTAAAACAACTGCAATCTTTGAATCCTGAATAGCCTCTGCTTTTAGTAGTTCGAATGACACTAGTAATCACTCTAGGATACATAACCTCAATGACCTGAGTATCCTCTATGACCAGAGTAGCTTTGGCCTGAACAAACTATTACCTGGGTTCCCATTTTAACCAGTGTTTCCATTAAGACAAAAGCAGCCTAAAACTCTTAAGTAGCTTGCTTGGTCTGAGTAACCTCTTTGGATTGAAAGGGCTCCATATTTGGTGCATCCACTATCACTGGAATAGACTCTATGACTGATTACCAATTTTGACTTGAGTATAATAAATGACTTGCTTAGTCTCTATGATGTGAGTAGCTGCTATTACCTCTATAGAAATTAAGGGTTAAGTAACTTCTACTGCCCACACATTAGGACATGAGTGGAATAGGTGAACAGAGTAGCTGAATGCCCCTTGAACCCAATGACTCTACAACAATTCCTTAAACCTGAGTAGACATTATGGCTTGCACAACCTCTAATATCTTTGTAGCTTCTATGACCTCTATGACACTATGACCTGAATAGCCTCTAAACTTATGTAGCCACTGTAACCTGAGTTTTTTATGTCATGAACAGTCTAAATAAATTAGATTAGTTTGTGACCTGTAAAGCCTTAATGGGCTGAGTAGTCTAAATGACCTCAATATCCTCTCTGAACTCAGTAACCATTATGACATTTAACTTCTGCATGCCTGAGTACCCTTGGTATATTTTATAATTTCTAAACATGTTTGTTGTTTATCACCTGAGTAATTGCTATAATGTGTCACTTTATTGCCTGAGTAGAATAAATTATTTGCCAAGCCTGTATGACTCTAGTAACATAAATGACATTAACAGCTCCTATGTCCTGCCTAGACTTTATACCCTGCATATTCTCCATCACCTCATTACCTTAATGACTATGTCCTGAATAACTTCTCTTGCTTTCATACACCCTTACTCAAATAGCATCTTTAACTGATGTAGTCTCTATGTCATGTTTTACTGAATGACCTGCAAAGGCTCTAAGTCTTGAACAAGCTCTGTGAACTTTACCTTTTCTATAACTGGCATGGTGTTTGTGGTCTGAGAATCCATTGTGATATGAATATATTCCAGGACCCATGTACCTTCTACGATTAAGTAATTCCTAAGACATACATACCACTTGTGCCCTAAAAAGTCTCTATTATCTTTGGTTATCCTCTGTGTCTTGAGTATACTGTATGAACTGAATTGTCTCTATGACTACCATAACCTTCATGACTTTAAAGCCTGTAAACCTGCTATGGCCTTCAGAACATCCACGATCTGTGGAGACTATGACCAGATTAGTCTGTATAGCTGTGAAACCACTGTCACCTCTATCAACTTTATGGTCTGAATAGCCTAAATGACTCTGTGTACTTTGTTCTCAGTAGCCAGTATGACTTATGTGGCATTTGTGGTCAGAAGAGACACCTTGTGTTGTGTATCCTCAAAGGTGTTAGTTGCTATGACCTGTGTAGCCTGAATGGCTTGAGTATCCTAAAAAAAAACTAAGTAGTTAATAGTTCTCATGAAGTCTCTTGGCCTAAGGAAACTCAATAACCTGAGTTATCTCCTGAACCTGTGGATTCCATATGACATTAGTACTTGTATGACCTGTGAAGTCTCTGTAACCTGAGTATCTGCTCTGATCTGGGTAGAATTTATCAACTGTATAGTCTAAATTACCTAAGAGTTCCCTATAATTTTAGTAGTCACTATGAATTTAGTGTTTCTATGTGTTGAGTAGCCCCTGTGAACCATATAGCTTCTATCATCTAAGTAGTCTGGAAGACCAGTATAGTCTTTATAACCAAAATAGCTTATATTTTGTACCTAGCTTGTGTGGTCTTAATAACATAAATTACCTTAATAATTTCAATGAACATGTAGTCTCTATGACCTGCATTGGATCTGTGTCCTGAGTAAACTATAGATCCTATCTAGACTGCAATACCTGAGTAACCTCCATGACTCTGTGCTAATATGTTCTCTATGGACCTCATAGACATTATCTTGTGTGAATGTTTTATGTGCCAAGATGCTAGATGATCTGAAAAGACACTATGACCTCAGTAGGTCTATGACCTGATAGCCTTTATGCCCTGTTGAGGGCCATCTTGGACAAGATGGTGCCTGGCAGTGAGCCAAAGGGCACTGGCTACCAAAATAAGGAAGTACCCAAAAAGGTTGCTTGCCTACTAGTTCCTTGGAGACTTATGATGTGTTAACGCCAGGCTCTAGGATTGGCTATCTAACATCTTGCCACACGTGGACAGCTCGCAATCCATATAGTGCTATGCTGACATTCCTCTGCATGCTCTCCTGCATGAGAGAAAGCTTTGCTATAATTGGCTGATAAGCTAGGAGCCTGGGGGAGGAAAGAGGGAGAGGGTAGAAGAAGGGAGATGGTGGCAGAACAAAGGAGGCAGGAAAACAGGGAGGACACAATAAATCTTGTCAACTAAAGATTGGTGGTGTCTCCTTTTTCCATGCTGGTTCCGCTGGATGGAACAATGCCCGAGTAACCCAAATGTTCTTAGTAGCCTCTATGAAAATTGAAAGCTCCATTATCAGCATAGTTTTTATTCCATGCATTGTGTCTATGATCTCTGAAACTTATTTGGTCTCAAAAGCCTAAATAAACTTAGTATCTCTGATGTCCTACATTGACCCTAAGTCATGAATTGTCTCTATAAGCTGATTGCTACTATTATGTGCAAAGTCTTTATGTCCTTTTTAGCTTCTATGACTTGCCTAGCACTTAAACCCTGGTCAGCTTCAATCATCTGTACAATTACACCATTAAATTTCAAGTATGTAAGCCCAAACAATAAAATAAGTATGTACATTTTCATGTAAAATGAGGTTCAGTTGTAGGTATCCATTTATGTTTACTCCCACATTTTATGTTGGATTAGGGTATGAGTTATGGAATGAATAGTTTTTCCAGGAAACATGAATAAAATACTTGCATAAAAACATGAAGGAAAACATAAATTTCCATTTCTTACAGTGGGGTTTGTAGTATTGTTAGTCAGAAGAATACCTGGTATTACATATGAGGGATGCAAGGTTAAATGATTCATATACATATATTTGTATATGTTAATAATTAAACAGTTAAAGATTAGGTTGTAAGTCAAACACCTTTCAATGATCATATAACTATGGTTTCATTTAAGGTGTAAACAAGTTTAGGGTTAGTAACAAATTTTGGGTGGGACTAGAGTTATCTTTAGGGATTGCATAATTTTATAAGAAAAGATGATTATTCTTAAGAATATATGCAGACAAACATGTAGGAAAACATATAAATGTATTTTTGTTGGAATTGGTTTAATATTCACCTCATGAATAGAGAGCTTTACATATAAGGTTTGCACATGTAAATGATATGTACCCATATATCTAAGAATATTTAGGATTCAACAGTTAAATTTCAGGTACATATGCCAAAAATTCCATAAAATTTCATCTAATTTTATATGGTTTGATGGTTCAAAAACTTCATATTTAGGGATTCAGGTAGGGTTCATACCAAATTGTGGGTGTGGCTAGGATTAGTGTTAGGGAATGAAGAGTTATATCAGGAAGCAAACTCATGAGAATGAATGCATGAATATATGTATGAAAATAAGTATGACTGTACATGTTTTTCTGTGGAGATTGGATTTATCTTAAATGTACTAAAATATATATTTTTAACATAATACAGATGCACAGGTAAATGGCAGATATGCATGTATTCAAATATACTAATTATTACCCTATGAAATTTCAGATAAGTATACCAAAATGCTGGTAAACATTCATGCAAGTGTGCATGGTTTCATGTTAAATTAACTTCAGTGGCAGGGGGACAGTCAAAGTTTTTACCAAATTTTGAGTGAGACAAAGGTTTTGTTTAGGGAATTAATAGGTTTAACAGAAAACATGAATATTCATAAAAAAATGCATGAGTGATATCTTGTAGAATAATACTTATAAATGTACATGTTTTGCTGTGTGGATTGTTATATATTTGTCATTTAAGTACACTTTTGCCCATGAGGCAATTGCACAGGTAAATCACTTATATATATAAGAATATGTTATTGATTACAGTGCTAAATTTCAGATGTATTATCAAAAAAAGCAAGTGCATTTTAATCTAAGCATGTTTGCTTTCATGGAAAATGAGCTTGAGTTGTGGGTTTATGTTTAGGATTAGTACTAAATTTTACATGGAGCTAGGGTTATGTTACTAAATGAATTAGGCACAGCAGCAAGCATGTATAATCATAAGAATGTAGAATTTGAATGTAGAATTTTTGTGTCAGAGACTGGTTTAATGTTAGCCCTATGAATAATCTTTTTCACATGAGGGATACAAAAGTAATTGACATATAAGCATACATAAGAATGTCTTAATGATTACACTATTAAATTTCAAGTATATGAGCTAAACCAAAAATAAACATACACCTAAGTATGTTTTACTTCATGTGAAATAGCCTCAAATGTAAGAGTACCTTAAGGATTTGACTAAATTTTGTAGGGCTAGGGTTAGGTTTAGGGAATATATATGAAGAAACATGAAAATTCATAAGGATGTACACATGCCAACAGAAGGAACACATATATTAATACACAATTTTATGATGGGGGTATAATTTTAGTCTTACAAGTACATTGATTTCTTTTTTACATATGAGTGATGCATGATAACTGACATATATGTATATATAAAATGTTTTAATGATTACTGCATAAAATTTAGGCATATACAACAAAACATCCATAAGCATTCACCCAATTATGTATGGTTTCATGTAAAATGAACTCCAGGTGTTGTGATCAGTAACAACTTTTGATTTTTGGTAGAGTTAGCATGAGAACAAATATGTCTATCAATAAACACAAACACTGGTAAAAATTCAAGAGTGAAAACATCTAGGAAGTCTTACATGAGTGTACAATTTGCCCTTGGAATTGGTTGTTACATATATAAATATTTTTTTCAACTATGAGGAAGCACAGTTAAATGACATACATGCATACATATGAATATGTTGATGATTTCACCATTAAATTTCAGGTACAGAAGCCAAAACCCTCAGAAACAGTGACATAAATATGTATGTTTTTATTTAGAATGACCTTCAGTTGTATGGGTGTGTTTAGGTTAGTCCCAGTTTTTATGTTGGGCAAGGTAAATGGTTAGAGAATAAGTAGGCATATCAGGAAACACGAATAGAATGCATTTATAAAAATATGTAAGGAAAAATGTATGGATATCCATTTTTTGTCATGGGGATAGTTGTAATATTGGTCATATGAATATGTGTTAATACATATGAGGGATGAACAGGTAAATGCCATGTATTCACATACAAGAATATTCATTATTACACCATTAAATTACAGGTATATAGGCAAAAAATGCCCATGGACATTCACATAAGTATAGATAGATTCATATTAAATGAGTTTTAGGTGTAGGAAGTGGTTAGAGTTAGTATCCAATTTGGGTGTGGCCAGGGTAGTATAAGAGAATTAATGGTCATATCAATCAGCAAAAATATTTTTAAGAATGAATGTATGAAAACTTGTAGTATAAAATATATGAATATCAATTTTGTCATGGGATTTTTTTTTAACTTGAGTCATATAAGTAATATTTTCAGAAATGGGGGATGCACTGGTAAATGACATTTTTGCAATTATATGAATATGTCAATGATTACTGTGTTAAATTTCAGGTAATTAAGGCAATGAGACAGTTAACATTCAACCACATATACATGGTTTCAGGAAAAGTAAGCTCAGCATGTAGGAAACAGGGTAGTATCAATTTTGGGATGGAGCTAGTGTTCAGGTTAGGATATGAAATATTATATAAGGACACATGAATACTCAAAATAATGGACACATGAAAATATGTAGCAAAACACATAGGAAAGTACGTTTTACCCAGGTTGTTGATTTAATATTAATCATATGATTACATTGTTTCAGATAGGAGGAAGGCACAGGTAAATGATATATCATATGTATTAATCAGTTAATTGCTACACAATTAAATTTGAAGTTGACCAGTCAAAGCACTCATATGCATTCACCTAGGAAAAATACCTTAGTCATAGAGGCATTTATGGTTAGTGCCAAATGGTGGTCAGAGCAAAGCTTAGGATTAAGGAATGCAAACCTCCATTAGAAACAGGAAATTTCGGATCAGAACAAGCTCCAAGTCCTGGAGCCAGCACAGCATGCTCCAGCCTGCAAGTGGCTTCAGGGACCAGGACAGGGCATCCAGAGACTTCCCCAAGCAGCCCAACCCCCTGCAGTGGGAGGTGCCTTTCAAGGCTAGCTTCTCGGAGCAGACCACTCAGTGAGAGCCTTTCTACATAGAGCCAGCCACAAGTCCCCAAGCCAACGGAGAGCTTTGATCCACAAGCAGCCTCTGGGATCAGGGCAGGGCAGCCAGAGACTTCTCCAGGCAGCTCTGCCCACTCTGAGTGCAGGCTCTTTCCACAGGGCGATCCAAGATGACAGCCTAGAGGGTGACTGCATCTCCAGTTGCTCCAGAACCCAGGACTCAAGAAGGGGGGGCATTGAGAGACTTGGACAAAAATAGAGTCATGGGGTGAGTCTCCCCCACTGGGCAAAACTTGGCTTGGGTGGCAGGCACAGATAGGAGTGGCTTATCAGAACAGGGCAGGGCAGTTAGAGTCTTCCACAGGGAGCCTTCCACACTCTGGCAGTGGGCTCCTCCCACATGGCCAGCTGCACAGTGCAGGCCCACAGTGAGAGCCTTTCCGCACAGAGCCAGCTCCAAGCCCTGGAACCAGTAGGGTGTTAGGGGCAGCTTTCTTCGGAAGCACTGCATTCATTATCAAGTTCCTCCAAGACTTCAGGCTATTGAAGGCTGGGAGGTGAAACACTGGAAATCTACCGGGACACTATAAGCCAATAGAGAAAATCTGCACTATCTCAGGGTCCCACTGACAGTTGACCAATATGAGAAAACAAGGGAAGAAAATGTCCCAAACAAACCTAGATACTACATCAATAAAACCCAATGAAAGCACAGCAGAAGAAATGTCAGAAAGGGAGTTCAGAATGTACATAATTAAAACAATCAGGGAAGCAAATGAGGAGATGAAAGAGCAAAGGCAGGCATTGAAGGAGGAGATGAAAGAGCAAATGCAGGCCTTAAATGATTGCACCAATCAACAGTTAAAAGACCAAATATGGGAAGCAAGAGATCATTTCAATAAAGAGTTAGAGATACTGAAAAAAAAAAAAAAAACAAACTGAATTCCTTGAAATGAAGGAAACTATAAAGCAAGTTAAAAACTCCATAGAAAGCATAACCAATAGGATAGAACACCTGGAAGACAGAACTTCAGACATTGAAGACAAAATATTTAATCTTGAAAGCAAAGTTGGCCAAACAGAGAAGATGGTAAGAAATCATGAACAGAATCTACAAGAATTATGGGATATCATGAAAAGGTCAAATTTAAGAATTATTGGGATTGAGGAAGACTTAGAGAAACAAACCAAAGGAATGAACAATCTATTCAATGAAATAATATCAGAAAATTTCCCAAATCTGAAGACTGAAATGGAAAACCAAGTACAAGAGGCTTATAGGACTCCAAATATACAAAATTACAACAGAACCACACCAAGGCACATTATTATGAAAATACCTAACATACAAAATAAAGACAGAATTTTAAAAGCCGCGAGAGAAAAGAATCAAATTACAATCAGAGGGAAACCAATAAGATTATCAGCAGATTTTGCAATCCAGACCCTAAAAGCCAGAAGGGCCTGGAACAACATATACCAAGCCCTGAAAGAAAACAGATGCCAACCAAGAATCTTATACCCAGCAAAACTTACCTTCAAATTTGACAATGAAATAAGATCCTTCCATGATAAACAAAAGCTAAAGAAATTCACAAAAAGAAAGCCAGCATTACAGAATATTCTCAGCAAAATATTCCATGAGGAAGAGATGAAAAACAATGATGCAAATAAGCAACAGGAGGCACTAGCCTAAAGGAATAGCCAAATAAAGAAGAAACCAAATCATGTAAAAAACAAATATGAGTCAAATGACTGGGAATACAAATCATATCACAATAATAACCCTGAATGTTAATGGCCTAAACTCATCAACCAAAAGACATAGACTGGCAGATTGGATTAAAAAGAAAAATCCAACAATATGCTGCCTGCAAGAGACTCATCTCAAAGAAAGAGATGCCCATAGACTAAAGGTGAAAGGATGCGGAAAAACATATCATGCACATGGACACAGCAAAAAAGCTGGAGTATCCATCCTCATTTCAGATAATGTGGACTTCATGCCAAAACTAGTCAGAAGGGATAAAAAAGGACATTATGTACTGCTTAAGGGAAGCATAAATCAGCAAGACATAACAATCATAAATATCTATGCCCCGAACATTGGCTCATCTACGTACGTCAAACAATTCCTTCTCAATTCCAGAAATCAAATAGACCACAACACAATAATACTAGGCCATTTTAACACACCTCTCTCACCACTGGATAGATCTTCAAAACAAAAATTGAATAAAGAAACCATAGATCTCAATAACACAATCAACAATTTAGACTTAACGGACATATATAGAATATACCATCCAACAAAGAACAAATACACCTTCTTCTCAGCAGCACATGTTTCCTTCTCTAAAATAGACCATATTTTATGCCACAAGGCTACTGTTAGCAAATACAAGAAGATAGAGATACTACCTTGTACTCTATCAGATCATAATGGATTGAAATTAGAAATAAATGACAGAATAAAAAACAGAAACTTCTCCAATACCTGGAGATTAAATAATACACTATTATATGATGAATGGATAACAAGACATCAGGAGGGAAATAAAAAAATCTTAGAAGTAAACGAGAACAAAGACACATCATATCAAAATCGCTGGGACACTATGAAAGCAGTACTTAGAGGAAGATTTATTTCATGGGGTGCATTCAACTAAAGAAGTAGAAATCAAAAAATAAATGACTTAACACTACAGCTCAAAGCCCTAGAAAAAGAAGAGCAGACCAATACCAAAGTAGTAGAAGACAGGAAATAATTGAAATCACAGTCGAAATCAACGAAATTGAAATAAAAGAACATTTGGAAAAATTAACAAAATAAATAGTTGGTTCTTTGAAAAACAAAATTGATAAACACTTAGCCACACTAACAAAGAGAAAGAGGGAGAAAATTCAATTTACTAAAATTCGGAATGAACAAGGAAATAATACAACAGACACCAGTGAAATACAAAACATAATTAGAAGCTATTTTGAAAATTTATACTCCAACAAAACAGAAAACCTCGAAGATATCAACAAATTTCTAGAGACATATGAATTACCTAAACTGAAGGAGGAGGACATACACAACTTAAATATATCAATTTCAAGCAATGAAATAGAAGAGGTCATCAAAAGCCTACCAACAAAGAAAAGTCCAGGACCAGATGGGTTCTCAGCCGAGTTCTACAAAACCTTTAAAGAAGAGCTCATTCCAATACTCCTCAAACTATTCCATGAAATAGAAGAGGAGGGAACCCTCCCAAACTCGTTCTATGAAGCCAATATCACCCTGATACCTAAACCAGACAGAGACACAGCTAGGAAAGTAAATTCCAGACCAATATCCTTAATGAACATTGACGCAAAAATTCTCAACAAAATTTTAGCAAATCGCATACAAATATATATTAAAAAGATTGTGCACCACGATCAAGTGGGTTTTATCCCAGGGATGCAAGGTTGGTTCAACATTCAGAAATCAATAAATGTCATTCACCATATCAACAGACTTAAAGTTAAGAATCATATGATTATTTCAATAGATGCAGAAAAAGCATTTGATAAAATACAGCATCCCTTCATGCTCAAAACACTAGAAAAAATTGGGGTAGTGGGAGCATTCCTTAACATTATAAAGGCCATCTATGCTAAGCCCATGGCCAATATCATTTTAAATGGTGAAAAACTGAAAGCGTTCCCCCTAAAAACTGGAACAAGGCAGGGATGCCCTCTTTCACCACTTCTATTCAACATCATCCTTGAGACTCTAGCCAGAGCAATTAGACAAACCAAAGAAATTAAAGGGATACGATTGGAAAAGAAGAACTCAAACGATCCCTGTTCGCTTCTGACATGATTATATATTTAGAGGAACCTGGAAATTCCACCAGAAAACTTTTAGAACTCATAAGTGAATTCAGTACAGTAGCAGGTTACAAGATCAATTCTCATAAATCCGATGCATTTTTATACATAAGTGATGAATCTTCAGAAAGAGATATTAGGAAAACTACCCCATTCACAGTAGCATTAAAAAAAAATAAAATACTTGGGAATCAATCTCCAAAAGAGGTGAAATACTTCTACAATGAGAACTACAGAACAATAAAGAAAGAAATTAAAGAAAACCTTAGAAGATGGAAAGATCTCCCATGTTCCTGGATAGGCAGAATTAATATTGTCAAAATGGCCATACTACCTAAAGTGCTATACAGATTCAATGCAATTCCAATTAAAATCCCAATGATGTACTTTGCAGAAATAG
Organism: Sciurus carolinensis; assembly: GCF_902686445.1. Taxonomy (NCBI): domain Eukaryota; kingdom Metazoa; phylum Chordata; class Mammalia; order Rodentia; family Sciuridae; genus Sciurus; species Sciurus carolinensis. The sequence goes on along the minus strand of NW_025920590.1, from coordinate 1,365 downwards.
AGTAAGCAATTATGAAATTCATCTAGAAGAATAATAAATCTAGAATAGCTAAAGCAATCTTCAGTAGAAAGAGCGAAGCAGGGGGTATGGCAATACCAGATCTTCAACTCTAATACAAAGAAATTGTAACAAAAACGGCATGGTATTGGTACCAAAATAGACAGGTAGATCAATGGTACAGAATAGAGGACATGAACACAAACCCAAATAAATACAATTTTCTCATACTAGACAAAGGGTCCAAAAATATGCAATGGAGAAAAGATAGCCTCTTCAACAAATGGTGCTGGGAAAACTGGAAATCCTTATGCAACAAATAAAATTAATCACCTATCTCTCACCCTACACAAAATTCAACTCAAAATGGATCAAGGACCTCGGAATCAGACCAGAGACACTGCATCTTATAGAAGAAAAAGTAGGTCCAAATCTTCAATTTGTTGGCTTAGGATCAGACTTCCTTAACAGGACTCCCATAGCACAAGAAATAAAAGCAAGAATCAACAACTGGGATAGATTCAAATTAAAAAGCTTTTTCTCAGCAAAGGAATCCATCAGCAATGTGAAGAGAGAGCCTACAGAGTGGGAGAATATCTTTGTCACTCATACTTCAGATAGAGTGCTGATGTTCAGAATCTATAAAGAACTCAAAAAACTCTACACCAAGAATAAAAATAATCCAATCACCAAATGGGCTAAGGGAATGAACAGACACTTCACAGAAGTAGATGTACAAGCAATCAACAGATATATGAAAAAAATTTCAACTTCTTTCGTAATAAGGGAGATGCAAATCAAAACTACCCTAAGATTTCATCTCACCCCAATTAGAATGGTGATTATCAAGAACACAAGCAACAATAGGTGTTGGTGAGGATGTGGTGAAAAAGGAACACTCATACATTCCTGGTGGGGTTGCAAATTAGTGCAGCCACTCTGGAAAGCAATATGGAGATTCCTCAGAAAGCCTGGATAAGAACCACCATTTGACCCAGCTATCCCACTCCTTGGCCTATACCCAAAGGACTTAAAATCAGCATACTACAGAGATACAGCCACATCAATGTTCATTGCTGCTCAATTCACCATAGCCAGATTGTGGAACCAACCTAGATGCCCTTCAGATGATGAATTGATAAAGAAACTATGGCATATATATACAATGGAATATTACTCCTCAATGAAGAATGATAAAATTATGGCATTTGCAGGCAAATGGATGAAATTGGAGACTATCATGCTAAGTGAGATAAGCCAATTTCAAAAAACTAAAGGACAAATTATCTCGCTGATAAGCGGATGAAGACATATAATGGAGGTGGGAGTTGTTAGCATTAGGGTTAGGGTTAGGTTTAGGGTTAGGGA
>NW_025920589.1:0-49276 GCF_902686445.1 Sciurus carolinensis | reverse complement strand
ACTCACTGAACCCTTCCTACACATCACAAAGCAACTTTCCTCTGCACTACTTGTGCACTCCCAACTCTTATCAGTGTTACATCCACACACGTTAAATTGTCCTATGTCAGACATTATGGAACCCTCCTACACAACTCATAGAGGCCTCTTTATACAGCTCAGAGGCCTCATGCTACCAACCTCAGAGGACACTCCCTACACACCTGAGTGTACCCTCATACATATCAAAGGTGTCCCTCCCTACCCACATCAAGAGTAGTCCCTAAACACCTCAGAGAACTATCTCTACACACCTCAGTGAGGCATGTCTATATACCTCACTGGGTACAAAATATACTCCTTTCCAAGAACTTCCTACTATCTATTTTTCTTGGGAAGCCTTCTTTAAACACAACAGAGAGCCTGTCTAGTCACCTTAGAAAGTTATTAATACACATCTCAAAGAGTTCTTTCAACTCATCACTGAGTCATTCTTTATACACTGAAAATATTGACCATGACTCTTAACATAACCCTAATCCTAACCATAGCTATAAACACAAGCTGTCCCTACATACCACAGAGGGCTGTCTTGACTCTGACACTGAGCAAGATATGGATCCTGACCCAAAACTGTAAGCCACATCCTAACTATAACACAATATTTATAGTCCTTCCCCTTTTATATCAGTTTGTCCTCCCTACTGATCTCACAGTGTTCTCAATACTCACCTCAAAAGTCTGTCTGTAAACAACTTACTGGGGTTTCTCTACCTAGCAAAGAACACCATCCTACGCACATCTGTTAACCCTTTCAACTCACTTCAGGGGCCCCTCCCACACACATCAAAGGGCCCTCCTACAACCATCAATGTCCTCCCTACATACCTCAGAGAGACCTCCTATAAAGAAGAGAACCAAGAGAACCTTTTCCTCCACACCTAAAACACACCTCCATACACATCTAAGCAACCCCTCCCTATTTAAATAAAGAGCTCTTCATACACATTTAAAAGTATCATACATACACACCTTAGGGATGCTTCCTCCACACGTTTTTGAGCAACACCTAAACAATAAAGGAAGCCCTCTTCATACATCCCAAAGAGTACTCCTTAGAGATTCCAGAGAAATTTTAATTCAAACTTCAGAATGCCTTTGCTAAACGCCTTAGCAAACACTACCTACACATCTCAGAAAGACTCACTAAACACCGAAAAGTCCTCCCTAATTACTTGCGAGTGTTGTACCTACACAACTCAAAGACTACTTGTGATACTTCTTGGATTGGCCTTCCAAAATAGCATGGATATCCCCTCTAGTATCCTCAAAGAACACTCCTATTACACCTTAGTGTATTCTCCCTATTTATATCAAATGGATCTCACTCTTAACTTTAAAGGGCCCTTGTACACAAACCAGAGAGCCCTCCTACACAGACAAAATCCATTTTCACCCACAGAGATTAATGCTGCACACCTGATACATCCCAACACATATTGGAGCACCTGAACTATAAACCTCAGGGGGAACTCTATCCATACTTCAGAGTACCCTACCTACACACATTACAGACACCTCCCTATACAATTGAGAAAGCCCTTCCTGCTCACAACAGGTACCCTTACACCTAAGAGGGCCTTCCATACACATTTCAGAAATACTTCACACACATCTCATTGAGCAATTTCTACACATCTCAGAGAACTGTCACTTAACACCAGTTTTCTGCACATCTCAAAATGATCTGCTTTCAAATTCAGTGGACCTGTAACCCACTTCATAGAGCTCTCCTTTCAAGCCTCAGTTAATCCACCCAATTCATTTCAGATATCTCTTCTTATTCACATTAGGGGGGGCATTCCTATACAACCTGGGAATTCTTAATACTCACCTAAGAGCTCCATCTCTATACACCCTAATCAAGAGTCCTCCCTACAAATATTAGACTTCCATACAAACTTTAGAATGCTCTTTAAACAAACTTCAAAATACTCTACCTATATATCTACTAGATAACTCTCACGACCCAGCAAAACCCTCCCTATTTGCCTCCAGACACCATAAGTACAAAACTCAGATATTCCCTTAAATGCCTTCCTAAAATGACTCAGATTCCATCCACTATCCTCAAAAAACTCTCCTATCACACCTCAGTGTGTTCTCCCTACTCATATTAGATATATCTCACTGTTGCCTTGAGAGGACCCTCCCTACACTACTGAGATAGCCTTTCTAATCAGTCATAAAGTCTTCCTACACCTCTCATATATCCCTCTTCACATCCTATTAGGGACCTATCTAGGCACCTCTGAAAGCCCTCCTTACACATATCAGAATTCTGTCCCTATGTATTTCAATGACCCTATTTTTACAACTCAAAGAAACTACCCTATAAATCTCACAGAGTTCTCCCTACTTATATCAGGGAATCCTTCCTACAAACTCTAGAGATCATCCAATCAACAACTCTAGATCTTTCAATTATATGTCATTTTGTCACCCATACTTATCTCACAGAGCTCTCACTACTCTCTTTAAATGGTCTTCTGAACACAACTGTCTTTTCTATTCATCTGAATATGGATTCCCTATGCACCTGGGTGAACCTTCAAAATGCTTCTTATAGGGTCTTCCCACACACATCTAAGAGACCTCTGACACACATAACAGAATGCTGCTACACTCCTCATATAGTCCTCTTTACTCATCTCATAAAATACAAGTTTGAAAGCCACTCATGCAGTAATTAGAGTACCCTCCATACACATTAAAGAAATTCTTCACTACTCCACTCAAGAGCAATCCCTACATGCCAGAGTCATCATCACATACCTCAGTGTGTACAAAATATACTGCTTTAGAAGCCCTCTCTACTAAATATACTTCTCCACAAGCCCACTCTAGGCACCAGAGGGCCTATTTATTTACTTTTGAGAGCCCTCAATACACACCTCAGAGAAGCCTTTCAACTCAAAACAAAGTCTCTTGCTATACACCACAAATGGTAACCCTGATCCTGAACCTAGCACTCTTGACCCAACAATAAACCTCAACTCATAGTGCCCTCCCATCCACATCAGGTTGTCCTCTCCTCTCAGTTCATTGAGCTTTCACTACTCACATCAAATAGACCTCTGGAAATGACTCACTGATCTCTTTCTATCATTCATGGAGTTCCATACCTATATAGCTCTGTAAGCCCTCCCAAGTCACCTCAGGAGTCCTTCCCAGAAATGTAAAGATCACTCAGAAAATATTGTGAAATCCTCCAAAATACCTCAGCAAGTTCACACTACACAGACTAGAGGACATCCACTACAAATATCAAGGAGACCACCCTTTAAACATCAGAGTGCATTTTTGACACATAGAAAAGCCTTCACTGCTCATATTGTGATCTGTACCTATACATTTCAGAGACAAAACCCTACAGAGATAAGTGAGTACACATCATACTTCTTTCCAAATCCTATATATACACCTCAGCAAACCCTAACCAAATATCTCAGATCAACCTCACTGCTCACCAAAGAGCCCTCCCTATACCTAGACACCTGAGTGTTCTCATGATTCTTTTTTGATTGGCCTCCCTAAACACCACAGAGATTCCCTCGACTACACTCAAAGAAAACCCCCATCATAACTCAGTGTTCTCCTTACTCACATCATAGGCACCTCTGTGAACCATTTTAACTAACAACAGTGGGCCCTCCCACATACATAAGGAAACCCTCCAGCACCCTTCAGAAGACCCTTTATACATGCATTAGAGAGCCCTCACTACACAATGAAAAGAAGCCACTTTTCCACTTCAAGAGAACCTTTCCTACTCATCACAAACACACTTCCCTACACATCTAAGTAATACCTCCCTAATTAAATCAAGAGACCTTCTTACACACTTGAAAGTGCTGTGCTGTACATACTCTAGGGACACTTCCTCCACACTTCTTTGAGAAACATCCAAACAATTCAGAAAGTCCTCCTTATCCTCCAAGCCAAGTGATAAATTAATCCCCTATGGGATTAGCTGAGTAGTTACTGAAGGGAGTAAGGGTGATACTGGATGAATTGTTTTATTGGAGGCATGTGTTTGTGGTGTACATTGTGTATCTGGTGAGTGAGTGTCTCTTTCTGCTTCATTCATATTAGCCACTTCCCTGCACCACACACTTCTGCCATGATACTTAAACTAATCTCAATGCCCAAAGAATGGGTCAGCTTTCCATGGACTGAGATCTCTGAAACTGTGAACTCTTAAAAAATTTTTTTCCTCCTTTATAATTGGTCCGGTCAAGCCTTTTAGTCACAACAGGGAAAGAACTGACATAAACACAGCCATAGCCCTTTTCATAGGTCCATTTACATAAAATACAAAGAAAGCACACTGAAAACACATTATATAAAGATAAATATACATGCTTCAAAGTTAATATTTGTGACTATGTGCATATACACTGAATCAGAATGTTTCTGGCATTGATTAACCACAACATAGTGAGTTCCCAGCCCTGACTACACGATAAAAGCAACATTTAGGTCATTCTTATAACATTTTCTGCCAGTTTTCTAAGCAAGGGAGTCTTGGTAAAGCCATTTTGAGACTACACCAAGAGTGGGACAGAGTTTTAGTGGTAAAGTTTACAAATTCTATGTTTTGCTTGCCTAACTGAACTATCACTCTTCCTATGCAGATCTCTAAGGACAGATACATAATGATCCCTTTCTTTGGATCCTGATTCCCTATATTTTATACATGACTCTGACTCACTCCCCTGACCTCCTTATCTTTGAGGATTTTCTTTAACTTATAAGGTGTACCTCCAGGAGTGTCCCCTATTCTAATGGTTGAAGAAAGTTACCCTGTGTCTGGATACATAAGGACCACCAACTGTCTTAACCAGTGCAACCAAACTCCCAGGCACAGCCAGGGGTGAAGGGGGATTGGAAAATATTCACAGACACAGGCTTTGAAGATTAAGCTGGGATCAGGTGGAACTCTGCTCTCTGATGGAAATGCAAATCTAAAGAGTTATGCCAGAAATCTTTATTTATTTATGTCTTATTATCAGGTTAAAGGCAATGAAAACTTTATTCTTTGTGTTTAAGAAAGTTAGAGAAACTAGGACATACTATGTTACTTTTCTGTAGTTGCAAGCCACAGTTGAAAATGCAATGTTAGGAGATTTGTGTAGCTCTCAAGAAAGCCCATTGTTAAAAATTAATATAAGGTAGGTAGGAACTAAAGAAGTGGAGCTGGTAAAATATTATGGTTGTCTAGCAAAAGAATTCCTTCCTTCCCAGGAGCTGTGTGCCTGAGATCAAGGTCAGAGCTGATAGGACTCTTGAAGAGAGCCTCCTCATAAAGGGAATTGCCACAGTAACTAAGCATCCTCTACCCTTTCACAGAAACATTCCAAAGCATCAGGCTTGCCACAGTCATGTGGTCATCAGAGACCCTCAATCTCAATCACTGCTCTCCCATCCTCTGATACCACTCCCCATCCTCTAGTTCACAGGAGACAGGGAATACCAGGAGACACCCTTAGTCTTCCCTCTGCCTCATAGATTGGATGTTAAGGTTACACTTCTCTAGAAACACCTCCCCAAACTTTAAGGAACAAAGCCTAGGTTTATTCTACACCTGAGTCTGGCTTGATTTCTAGCCAGGGAATGGAAAAAAATGGTCTCTGAAGAAAAACATAAATTATTACCCTATCTTATAGAAGAACTTGTTTTACAAAAATGGAGGAAAATGGTCAAACTGTGCTAATTATAATTTTTTGAGTATCATGTTCAAAATGGCATATTCCCTTATTTTTTATTGCCTGCCTGATATCTATATGTAATGAAAGCTCCATCAGCTAATGCCAAAATTGATTCAAAAGCAGAGGAAATATGATGCACTGTAAATCAAAGTTGCTGTAGGTCTTAAAAGATTGATTTCTCTTATTCTATACTCTGAAATTCTGTTCTTTGAGTTAGTTCCACATTAAGGGCTAAAGAAAAGAATGAGAAAGAAAGAAAGAAAGAAAGAAAGAAAAGAAAGAAAGAAAGAAAGAAAGAAAAGAAAGAAAAGAAAGAAGAAAGAAAGAAAGAAAGAAAAATTTGGATCAACTAGGTGGACCAGGCCTGAGAATGTCAGGGAATTCACTACTTTCCATGCATTTTTAATTCTTTCTAGACATTCACAGTAAGGAAAAATTAAAAGGAACCCATACATACATATTGTTCTTGCAAAGAGTCTCTTGAGCATGTTCTCCCCAAATTTTTTCATATCTGAACTGACTCTAACCTGATCCAGTTATGTAACATTTCATAATGTGTTATGTTTTAAAGCCTGTGTCTTCTTCTGAGCTTCAGGGTATTTTTGTAAATTCAGCTTTAGTCCTGCATGTGTTGGTCTTGTTTTGTGTTCCAGGGGTTTCTTGCCTAATGTTTTCTTCTTCTGTCTTTACTCAGAGTTCAATTATTCAAAAGTTAATTCATAAATACACTGGAAAAGAAGAGATTTCTTTTGAAAAGATGTAAGGATGGAGAATATACAATGGTGAAAATGAGAGTAAATCTTCCACCTTGGAAAATGAGTAGCCCACATGAACCTTTCACTTTAGTCTTCCCCATGACTGATAGATTCTACACTTTATGTCTCCAACTGCACAGGTCCTACACATATGTTATAAAAATTTGTGATAGGCTTTATTTTAATTTCTCAGTGGTTACATATGACATTCTGTGCAATAAACACCTAAAGCTATTTTGTTTCACAACTGGAAATCGAAAATCATAAATAATTTGTTTTATATCAGTTTTGTGCATATGTGTGCATACCTGTTTATTGTATGTTGTATCTACATATGTGATTTTGTCTATATATTATGTATATGGTGCCAAAATTGGCATATATATAAAAAATGAGCATTAATAAATTTACAATTAAATGGATCAAAATGCCTTTTAGTTCACATGACTAAAATTGACTATATAGGTAAAAGTAAGGATGTCTTTAAATTTACTTAATTATTTATTACTCTAAGCTAAGTGGTCAAGCAATCAATATAGTGTTGATTTCTCTAAAATTGTTAAAGTGTAATATCTAATGCTTATAGGAAAGGTCTTCAGCAAAAAATAATGACATAAAATAATGTTAGGTATTTTTATCTAAAATCTTGAATGTCATGAATACCATAAGTTAAAATTAGATGAATTAGATTTAACAGAAATAGAATAAACATTTATAAAAGTACATGTTAAGGAGAAAAGTCAATACCAATGAATCTACCATGATGGATCAATATTCATGAATCTACCCTATCAAGTTAATATCAACAAATCTGTATTGACAAGTTGATATTGACCAATCAATATGAATATATCTGCACTTATGTGTTGATTTTGATAAATCTACAATAAAGGGTTGATGTAAATGAATCTACACAGAATAGTTAAAATTGATGAATCTATACATTGGGTTGATATGGAAGAATCAACTCCAATGAGTCAATATTGATGGATCTACATCAACATGTAGATACTGACAAATATACCCAAAAGAGTAGATATCAACAAATAGAGCCCAATGGATCAATATCAATGAATCTACATTGATGAATCCATGTTAATAAATTGATATTGATGAATCTACACAAGTTGATATCTACAAATCCCCAGCATTGAGTCAATATTGACAAATCGACCAAGTCAAGTCTTTATCATCAAATCTACACAGGTTGATATTGTTGAATCTACACTGATGAATTGATATTGATGAATCTACACCAAAGTATTGATTTCAGTGAATCTACACCAAACCATTGATATTGATGTATCTATTCTGATGGGTTGATATTGATGAATCTACCCAGACAGGTTGATATAAATAAATCTACACTGATGAGAAGGGTAGATATTGATGAATATACCCAGAATAGATATTAAAAATATACCCCAATGGGTTGATATAAATGAATCTACATTGATGAATCCATACTGACAAATCAATATTGACAAATTTACCCCTATAAGTTGATATCTACAAATCTCCACCAGTCAATATCAGCAAATCTACACAGACACATCAATGTCAACAAATGCACATGGACTAGTCAGCATTGATGAATCTACGTCATTAATTTATTTCAACAAATCTATGTTGATGGATCTACCCAGTTTAGTTGATATCAGAGAATCTACCATGACTGGTTGATATTGACGAATCTACCCCAATCGGTTGATATCAACAAAACTATATCAAGAATCTATCATAGCTAGTCAATATTGATGAATGTACCATGTTGAATCAATATTGACAAATCTACATTGATGAATCAATATCAACCCATCAATATCAACAAATCTTCCCAGAGTTGTTACCAGCAAATAAACCCCAGAGTCAATATAAATGAATGTTCATCAATGTGTCAATATCAACAAATAAACCCATTGAGTCAATATTGATGAATGTACCTCAATGTGTTGATATCAATAAATCTACACCAGTGAGTACATATTAATGAATCTAACCTGATGAGTCATAATCCATGAATCTACACTGATGGTCCAATTTCTACAAATCTACACAGGTGAGTAGATATTGGCAAACCTTCCTCATTAAGTCAGTATTGACATATCTATGTTGAAGAGTTGGTATCAGCAAATCAATATTGAACAATACACCCCAACAGTCAATATCAACAAATCTACACCAATGAGTTTATATTGATGAATGTATGCCTATGGGTCAATATCAAAAAATCTATGCTGAAGGGTCCACATAGATGTTTCTTCACCAAAGTGTCGATGTTGATGAATCTAAACCTTTGAGTCAATATTGATGAATATGCACTGACTGGTAGATATTGATGAATCTGCAGCTTTAAGTTGACATTGATGAATTTACACCTTTGAGTCAATATCAATAAATCTAGACCAATGGGTCAATATTGAAGGATCTACATTGATATGTTGATATTGTCAAATCTACCAAATTGAAACAATTTTGATGAATCTACCCCAATGGGTAGATATGGAAGAATCTACACCAATGATTCAATGTTGATGAATCTACACCTAAAAGTCAATATCAACAAATCTACCCTAGGTAAATAACAATGAATCTATCCAGAAGAGTTGATTTTTGTGAATAAACACGGATGGTTCAACATAAATGAAGCTACATATATGAATCAATACTGAAAAATCAATATCTGATGAATCAATACAGATAGTTCAATATTAGCAAATCTACACTGATGAGTCAATATAGATGAATCAACATACACAGGTCAATGTCAATGAATCTACCCCATCAAGTTGATATTGATGAATCTAACCCAATGGATTGATATGGATGGATCTACAATGAAGTGTCAATATCAATGAATCTGCTCCAATTGGTTGAATCAAAGAATCTACACCAAAGAATAATTATCAATTAATAAATACTTATGACTGACATCAGTGAATATATCCCAAGTTGATATTGACTGTTCTAACACAATAGGTTGGTGTGGAGGAATCTACACAGACAATTCAATAACAATGAATATGCACCAAAGAGTCAATATTGGCAAATATACTTCAAAGGGTCAATACAGATGAATCTACCTTGAGGATTGATATTGATGATTATACACCAGTGGGTCAATATTGATAATCTACACTGAAAAGTTGATATCCACAAATCTACCCAACAGGTTGGCATCAATGAATCTACATCATATCATTGATAATGACAAAATAATAATGAACAATCTACTGCAACAAGTCAATATTTATGAATCTACATGCTTGTATCAGTATTGACAAATCTACACCATTGTTTTGATATGAACAAATCTAACCCAATGGGTCAATATTGACCAAACTGCAATAATGGGTCGATGTTGACAAATGTTTCTTGACAGGTCAATATTGATGAATCTTCTCCATAGGTTTAATTTCAACAAATCAACACAAAGGGGTTGATATCTGCAAATCTACACTGAATAATTGATATCAACAAATCTACCCTGATTAGTTAATATCTATGCATCTACACTGATGAGTCAATAATGACAAATCTACATCAATGAATCAATATCAACACATCAATATCAATTAATCTACCCAAAAAATTGATATTGATGAATATATACTGATGTGTTGATATGGAAAAAAAAAACTACCCCTACAGTTTCATATTGATAAGTTGACCCTTACGGGTCCATATCAAAAAATCTATGCCATCAAGTCAATATTGATGAATCAACCCAATGAGTCAAAATTGATGTGTCTATCCCAATGAATTGATTTTGACATATCTAACCAATCAAACCAATTGAATCAATATTAGTAAATGTAACCCATTGAGTTTTTTTCAATAAATCTATCCCCATTGGTTGATATAGATGAATCTACCCAAATGAGCACATTTCTGTGCAGAGTGGTGACAGGATGGGAGAGCAGTGATTGAGATTGGGGGTCTCTGATGATCTCATGACTGTGGCATGACTAGTGCCTGGGAATTTTCCTGGGCAAGGTCACAGGATATTTAGCTGCTGTGGAAAAACCCTGCATGAGGAGGCTCTGTGCAAAAGTCCTTTCAGTTCTAACCTTGATCTCAGTCAAAAATCTTCTGGGAATAGTGGAACTTTTATGCAAGACAATTACAATGTTTCACCAGTTCCATTACTCCTGCTACTATCCCAATGGGTTGATATGGATGAATGTATCCTGATGATTAAATATCAATGAATCTTCCCTGTTGGTAGATATTATCAAATCAACACCAATGGATTGATATTGATGAATACACCCAGAAGAGTTGATATTGAAAAACCTACATTTTCAGGTCAATATCAAGAAATCTAAATTGACAAATCAACATTGACATATGAACTTCAACAAATCTACCATGACTAGTTAATATTGACCAATCTACCCCTAAGGGTTGATATCAATTAATCTACACCAACATGTAGATATTAATAAATCTACACTGATGGTTGATATTGAATCAATCTACCTCTATGGGTTGATATTGATGAATCTACAATGATGAGCAGATATTGACATGTCAACACCAATGAGTAGATATGGCCAAATCTACCCCATTGTGTCAATATCGACAAAAACACACTGACATGACAATGTCGATGTGAATCTACCCCTATGGTTGATATCAACAAACCTACCCTGACAAGTTGATATTGACAAATCTACCCTGTTGAGTTGATATTGATGAATATACCCCATTGAATTTATATCAATGGTCTACACTGAAGAGTTAACATTGATGAATCCATGCCTTCAAATAAATATCAACTACTATATATGATGTGTTGATACCAATGAATTTACCATTGATTTGACATCTATAAATCTACCCTGGGGTGATTTCTACTGATGAATTTACACTGATGAGTCAATATCAACAAATCTATCTGAGGAATTGATATTAATGAGTCAACACCATCAATTTGATATCAAATCTATATCATCAAGACAATATTGACAAATCTACCCCAATGGGTCAATATTGACAAATCTACACTGACAGTTTGACATCAGTGAATCTACATCAATGAATCAATGTTGATGCATCAATATCAATGAGTCATTTTCTATAAATCTACACAAGTCTATATTGACATCAATATCAACATATCTACACTAATGAGTTGATATCAACAAATCAACCCAGTTCAGTCAATATCAATCTTCCCTGATGGATCATTGTTGAGGAATCTATCTCAAAGAGTCAATATTGACAAATCTACCCTGAAGAGTCAGTATAGATGAATCTACATGGATGAATAGATATTGGCAAATCTAACCTTTGAATCAAATTTGATAAGTCTACAGTGATGTATCAAAACTGATGAATCTACACCAATGAATCTACATAGGTGAATCAATATTGATGACTCTACCTCATAAATTCTCTTTCAATGAACCTACATCATCAAATCAATAGACTCATCAATATCAAAGAATCTACACTGAAGTGTCACTATTGATGTATCTATGGTGATGAGTCAATTTTGATGAATCTACACAGATGGGTCGATATTGATGAATCTAATCAGAAGAGTCAATATTGAACAATCTATCTCAATGAGTTGATATGGACTAATCTACCCTGAGAAGTCTATTTTGATGCATCTACACCAAAGGGTTATGAACAAGTCTAATCCCATTTGTTGACATAGACAAATCTACCCCAGTAAGTACATTTTGACAAACTGAACCAGTGAATATTGATGAATCTAATCAAAGAGTTGATATTAATGAATCTAACCAATAGAGTTAATATTGAGGAATGAAACCTGATGGGTCAATAAGGGCAAATCTATTCTGATGATTCAATATTGACAAATCTACAACAAAGTGTTGATTTTGATGAATCTATTTCAACAGGTTGATATTGATGAATATGCACAAAAGACTTGATATTGAAGGATGAACCCTGATGGGTCAAAATCAATGAATCAAAATTGACAAATTAATATAAACATATCAATATCAATGAAAGTAACCAGTTGAGTCAATCTCTGTGAATCTCTACCAATGAGTTAAAATTGATGAATTCATTCAGTTGAGTTAATATCATCAAATCTCACATACAGGTCAATATTGATCAATCTTCACGAATTGGTCAATATCACTGAATCTACACTGAAGAGTAGATACTTGTTGGGGGCTGCAGACCCCATCCTAGCCTGGCTTTCAGGATTTCAGTGTGGCCCTAATGCCGAGACAGTGGATTGCAACATCAAGGACTTCAGTGCGGAACGTGCGGAACCTGGCACTAAGCCGGGGCAACCTGGTTTACAACATCGAGGAACAAACGGCACCTGGCACTGAGCCGGGGCAGCCTGGGTTGCAACTTCAAGGACTTCAGTGTGGCGTCTGGCATAGAGCCAGGGCTCCTGATTTGCAACATCAAGGACTTCAATATAGCACCTGGCATTGAGCCGGGGCAACCTGGCGCAGAGCCGGGGCGGCCTGGTTTGCAACAAACAGCTGACACTGCTTAAAGAAGTTGCCCTGGCACTAAGCCAGTGCCAGAATGGACTGCTCTGATTGGACAAGGTGACTCATGCCCGCTACGCCCTTATTGTATTACATTGTTATCATGCTAATTGTATTACATTATCATCATGCTCTCCCCACATGCTCTGTAACCTGATTGGCTCATGATTCATATAAATATGACTGTAACTGCCTTGTAAAATCATCATCTGAGGATAAAGAGCTCTGATGAACAACTGATGTGTCGTGTCTCTCTCTGCGGGCAGAAGGAACGCAACATCTGGTGCCGAAACCCGGGAATGAAGCAACTACCTAGGTAAGTTTTTAAGATTAAAATTATAATAAGTTTTTAAGATTAAGTTTTAAATAGTTTTTAAGATTAAATTTTCAAGATTAATGTTATAATAAGTTTTATAGATTAATGTTATAAATAATAAAATAGTAATAAAGGCAGCCTTAACATTACATTACAATTATCAGGACATATGAAAAGTAGTCCAATTAAAGTGAAAGTTTGCGATAAAGCGATGATTAGGACACACGGAAGGTGGTCCAGGGACATTACATTACATTACAATAAAGCAATTAAACAGAAAAAGGTAGTCCAAGGACATTACATTGCAATATAGCAATTAAATTAGGACACGCGGAAAGCGGTCCAGTTAATAAAAGTATCATAGTAAAGCAACTACAATCACAAACAAGCAATCAGGACTCCTTAAAAGAAGTCCGAGGACACGCAGAAAAGCAGTCCATTTAAATTAAAAACAAGCTCACGGAGGGTGGCCATTATAACTAGAACAAAGAGACAAAAATACAGGAAAAAATAATAAATCTAATTAACAAATTGGTGGTATCTCTTTTCTTCGTGTCATCAGTACTACTAAAACAATGGGTTCAGAAATGTCTAGAGCTCGTATGGAGGGGCCTTTAAATGCTCTTTTAAAAATCAATGGAACACCCTTAAGGGCCTCCTCAGCAAGAAAATTTTTACAGACAGTGGAAAATATATCTCCTTGGTTTTTAGATAAAGGATTATTAAATATCCCACAATGGGAACACTTGGGTGAAGACTTACTTAGAGTTGATCAACAGGAAATATTACCTGTTGGCACCTTGGCTATATGGTCTCTTGTAAAAGGTTGTTTGATCCTCACAAAAAGAGAAATTTCAACCCCCTCTAAATGAAGGAAATAATATTTTGGAGGAAGGGAAAGAACAAAGATCGTTATGTTCCTTTCCTCCCCTTAAATCTGACCAAAGCGATTCAGAAAAGGAACTATCAGATGAGGAACCTGAACCAAGGGTCAATGATATACAGTTGGCGCCACCTGGTAGTAAAAAAATATATCCTTCGCTTAAAAACTTTAGTTTTAACATACAAAAATCATCTAATAGCCCATTACCACAATCAATTCCACCATCCTATGGCTCCGATGTACAGTTTAATTTCCCGGAGCCCAAGGAACCTCCTAAAGTGCCTCCTCCTGAATATAATTACCCAGAGAACCCCCTAAAACAATCCTGGAAGGAATGTGAGCCTAATACTAGTTCTTGTTTTCCCGTATTTGAAAATCCACAAAATCAGAGATATCATCAACCGCTGGATTTTAAATTAATAAAACAATTAAAAGAAGCAGCTGGTACTTATGGCCCTCAAGCAGCATTCACCATGTCACTTGTAGAGACTATTTCATCTTTAAATTTGATCCCTAGAGATTGGGAAAATTTAGCTAGGGCTACTTTGACTGGTGGACAATATTTAATGTGGAAAACAACTCACCATGAGATCTGTTTAGATACAGCCAGAAGGAATACAGCAGCAGGCAATCCTGCATGGAATATAGATATGCTCACAGGGCAAGGACAATATGATAATATTCAGGCTCAAATTCAATATCCTCCCACGGTGTATCAACAAGTTGCTACTGCCGCAGTAAAAGCCTGGAGAACTCTTCAAGGCTCAGGGGATTTACAAGGTCAATTGTCTAAAGTAATACAAGGTTCTAATGAACCATATGCAGATTTTGTAGACAGACTAATACAAACAGCTGGTCGAATATTTGGGGAAGCTGATCAAGCTATGCCTTTGATCAAACAACTAGCTTATGAGCAGGCTAATAAATGGTGTAAAGAAGCCATTAGACCCTGGAAAAATAAAGATTTATCTGCATATTTAAAGGTTTGCAGGGATATAAATGATTCTACTATCCAGGGACAAGTGTTAGCTTCAGTCATTGTACAAGGGTTACAAAAACCCTATAATACCAACCCATCATATAAAATAACCTCCAGGACTTGCTTTCTTTGTGGACAATTTGGACATTACAAAACCAATTGTCCAAATAAAACTCCAAATAAAACTCAAAAACCAGGGCTATGTCCTAGATGTAAAAAGGGTAATCATTGGGCAAGTATGTGCCAATCAGTTAGGGACAACAATGGTAATTATATAGGACCTAACCCAAGACTGACAAAAAATGGGAAGCAGGGCCTACCCCGGGGCCCACAACAAATTTGCGGGGTAATTCAACAGGTTCCAAGGCAATGGTACCCCCCTACGGAGAAAGGAGGGAATCCAGAGCTACTAAAGGGAACGCAGGACTGGACATCTGTGCCACCTCCAGACTGGTCTTAACTCCTGATATGGGAGTTCAAATGATAGATTCGGATTGGAATGGTAAAATACCACAAAATTCGGTAGGACTATTATTGGGAAGAAGCTCAACTATTCTAAAGGGACTTATAGTTCATCCAGGGGTTATTAATTCTAATTTTGAGGGAAAAGTAAAAATTATGGTTTCATCTCCTAAAGGAATTACAGTAATATCTCCGGGAGATCAAATTGCTCAAATGTTAATTCTACCAAGTAATCATACCCTATGGTCCCAAAGCGATAAAATTAGGGGATCTCAAGAATTTGAATCTGCTGGGGATCCTTTTGCTTGCTTCACTATGAATCTTGGGGACCGTCCATTATTAAAACTTACCATAGGGGGAAAGGAATTTACAGGGTTATTAGATACAGGAGCAGATAAAAGCATTATCTCTTCCAATGACTGGCCAAAAGGCTGGCCACTTGTTACAGTCAACCAGACCCTAAGAGGACTGGGCGTAGCTTCCAGTCCCGACCAGAGTGCAGCTTCCTTACAATGGAAAGATAATGAAGGTCATTCTGGAATATTTCAGCCATATGTATGTAATTTACCCATCTCCCTATGGGGAAGGGATATTTTACAACAGATGGATGTTAAACTAACTACTGATCAAATCTATAAAGGTACTCCAATTAAAAATATGTTACAACGTATGGGGTATAAAGAAGGAAAAGGGTTAGGCAAACACAATCAAGGTAATACTTCCCCTCCAAGTGTACCTATTCCAAAAGCTAATACCACAGGACTGGGTTTTTCCTAGGGGCCACTGAAACAGATAAAATTCCAATAATTTGGAGAGATGATAAGCCTCGATGGATACCTCAGTGGCCCCTAATCAAAGAAAAATTAGAGGCTGCCCAAAATCTAGTCAGGGAACAGCTTGATGCTGGTCATGTCCAACCTTCTACCTCTCCTTGGAATACACCTATTTTGTTATTAAAAAGAAATCAGGGAAATGGAGACTGCTTCATGATCTCAGAGCAATTAATGATCAGATGTACCCTATGGGGCCCATTCAATGTGGCCTGCCTTTAGTTTCAGCTCTGCCCAAAGAATGGCCTACTATTATTATTGATATAAAAGATTGTTTCTTCTCCATACCTTTACATAAAAATGATTGCTGGAGATTTGCTTTCACCTTACCCTCTATCAATCATGCTCAACCTGATCAAAGATTTGAATGGGTTGTATTGCCCCAAGGTATGGCTAATAGTCCTACCTTGTGCCAAATTTATGTGGATAAAGCTTTAAAATCTACCTGAGAAAGATTTAAACAACTTTTAATTTATCATTACATGGATGATATCCTCTTATGCCATAAAGAAAAAGCCCTTTTAAAGGAATCTTTAATATTTATAACCAAAGAATTGGCATTGTGGAGTCTAATTATTGCCCCAGACAAAATACAAACAAGGAATCTACAAGACTATTTGGGAACTAAATTATCAGCTACTACAGTACAACCTTTAAAACTTACCATAAGAATAGATCACTTAAAGACGCTTAATGATTTTCAAAAGTTATTGGGAGACATCAATTGGATTAGGCATTATCTGAAACTATCTACAGGAGAACTGAAGCCTCTCTTTGATTTGCTCAAGGGAGATCCTAACTTAAATTCTATAAGAATTCTCACACCTGAAGCTAGACAGGCTATTCAGCTAGTTCAAGAACGTCTAAAATCTTGTCAGGTATCTCGCTGTGATTTAACTCAACCCCTGTCATTTATTGTCATCCCGGAAGCACACAGTCCATCAGGTATTATCTGGCAGGGGGGTCCCTTATGTACCCTTAATTTGCCTAGTTCTCCCTCTAAGGTGCTTCAATCCTATCCCAATGCTGTGTCCCAGCTAATATTCAAAGGCATAGAAAGCTGCATATCTACATTTGGGACACATCCAAGGTTTATTATTACTCCCTATACTGTTAAACAATTACAATGGTTGATTAATCATGATACAGATTGGGCTATACTTCGATGTTCTACAAATGCAGAATTTGATAATCATTATCCTAAATATCCCTGGATTCAATTTTGTTTAAACACTCCTGTTATTTTCCCTAAAATAACGAAGGCTAATCCCATACTAGAAGGTGTTATAGTGTTTACTGATGGATCCAAAAATGGATCTGGAGTTGTAATAATTAATAAAGAAGTACATACTACTATTATTCCAGCCTCTTCTGCCCAAATTGCTGAATTAGCTGCAGTTATACTAGCTTTTAAATTATTAAAAGATAAACCATTTAATTTACTTACTGATAGCTGTTATGTTAAAAATTCATTAGCTGTGTTAGAAACGGTGCCCTACATTTCTCTACACTCTACCATTACCTCCTATTTTAACAGCTTACAACAATTGATCCATGAGCGATCCCATCCCTTTTATGTAGGTCATATTAGAGCTCATACCAAGCTGCCTGGACCTTTAACAAAAGGCAATAACTTAGCTGATATAGCCACTAAAGCAACCTATGTATTCTCTGTTACAGAACAGGCCAAACTTTTCCATGATAAATTTCATGTAAATTCCACTACCCTACGCAGAAAATTTCCTATTTCAAAAGATATTGCCAGACAAATAGTCAAAGATTGTCAAAACTGTGCACCTCTTATTCCAGTCCAATCACTTGGAGTAAATCCACGTGGCCTTTTGCCTAATCATATTTGGCAAATGGATGTTACTCATATCCCTGAATTTGGAAATCTAAAGTATGTCCATGTGTCTATTGACACATATTCAGGAGTTATTATGGCCTCTCCTTTAACCGGAGAGAAAGTAAACAATGTTATTCAACATTGTTTACAAACATTTGCTTGTTGGGGCATTCCAAAACTTATTAAGACAGATAATGGACCTGCTTATACCTCTAAAAGTTTTAAACATTTTGCTGATACATTTGACATACAATTGGTAACTGGAATTCCCTACAACCCTCAAGGCCAAGGTATCATTGAACGCGCCCACCTTACTCTCAAAAATCAATTATTAAAACAAAAAGGGGGAATTGGGGTCTCTTATAGATCCCCCAGGGATAAACTTAATGTAGTTCTTTTTATATTAAATTTTTTAACTTCGGATGACAATGGGCGTTCAGCTGCTGACCGTCATAGTTCTCCTAATTCCACTCCTCAACCATGGGTCAAGTGGAAAGATGTCCTCACTGGACAATGGAAGGGTCCAGACCCTGTCCTCCGTAGGGTCCGAGGGTCTGTTTGTGTTTTTCCACAGGATCAACATGTTCCAGTGTGGGTCCCAGAACGACTGACGCGAATCACTGCAATACCTCCACAAGACTCTGCCCCTTCACCCCAGGAGTCGGCATGAAGCTTGCAGCATGCCCGGGATCCGCTGGAGACAAAACTTTCACGTTATTAATTATCTTAGTTTTTCCTGTGATGCCCTATGGCAGTCCACATATATCCAGAAATTTAGTTTGGTCTATTCATAATATTGAAACTAGTAAAAAACTAGTCCTGGCTCAAGGGCATCATGCCCTGAACACCTGGTGGCCAGACTTAACTTTCGATCTTTGTAAGTTAGCTGAAGGGTCTTGGGTACACACCCAGAAAACCAAAGGAGATTCTTATCCACCCTGCAGATTTCGATCTTGGTATTTTTGCCCTGGGCACACCTATACCTATAGATGTGGGGGGCCAGAAGCCTACTATTGTGCTTCATGGGGTTGTGAAACCAGTTCAAATGGATATTGGCTCAAAGGAAAACCTAGAAATGACTACGTACAATTTTCTGAAACTACCCCAGGTGAGTCCAATATAACTATTAGATTTACCCAAAAAGGAAAACAACAAATGGCATGGCTCCAAGGATACTTATGGGGAGTTCGCCTATATACTCGGCAAGGAGACCCAGGGTTCCTATTCCGACTTCAAATAGATATTATAGAATCTGAAACCCCAATTGGCCCCAATTTCATTTTTAATAACCAACGGGTACTCTCAGTTTCCGGACCAAAAGTACCCACCAAGACCGTACCTCCTCCTATTAGTCCTGCGAAACTCCTTCCTAATGACCCCTATGTTAATACTCCTCCTCTTGAAACCGGAGGTCGGCTATTCAATTTAATTCAGGGAGCCTATCAGGCCCTCAACGCTACCAATCCTAATAAAACCCTAGAATGCTGGCTGTGCCTTTCTTCCAGTCCTCCTCATTATGAAGGAATTGCCCTAAATACCTATTGGAATTATAGTAGTAATCCTGATCCTAAATGTGCCACTCTACCCAGCTCCAAATTTACCATCACAGTGATCTCTGGACAAGGAATTTGTATAGGGAATATACCCCCTTCTCACTCACATTTGTGCAGTGTCAATTTTACTTTAGGTAATAACGAAGATGACCATTATCTTTAGGGCCCAAGTGGAACTTATTGGGCTTGTAGTACAGGATTGACTCCTTGTGTATCTACCACAGTTTTAAACTTTAGTTCCGATTTTTGTGTTTTAATCCAATTATGGCCTAAAATTTCCTATTTTACATCCAACTATGTGTTAGGGTCCCTTGAAGGATGAAATCGTTATCCTAGGGAACCTATAAGTATGACCATAGCCCTCCTTCTGGGCATAGGTGGTATTACTGCAGGTATAGGGACCGGGACTGCTGCCTTTGTAAAAGGGAATCAATTATTACATCTCCAATTAGCCATGAATGAAGACTTAGCAGCCATGGCAAAATCTATTTCTGCACTAGAAAAATCTCTGACCTCCCTATCAGAGGTTGTTTTACAAAACAGAAGAGGCTTAGATTTACTCTTCTTGCATGAAGGGGGCCTTTGTGTAGCACTAAAAGAACAATGTTGCTTCTATGCAGACCATACTGGAGTAGTCAGAGAAACCATGGAAAAGGTCACTGAGAGATTAGCTAAGAGACAAAGAGAATTTGAATCCCAACAAGGATGGTTTGAACATTGGTTTTATAAATCTCCCTGGCTCACCACCCTCCTATCCACTATAACTGGCCCCCTTGTCATCCTACTCTTAATTCTGATTTTCGGGCCATGTATTTTTAATAAACTAATCCATTCCATAAGACTCAGACTTGACACTATTCAAGCCATGATGATTTTTCACCAGCACCGAGTTTAAACTTCTTTTGATAACTATCTTCCAGCTTCAGTCTCTCCTGCAGATACGGCCTTGCCTCCTCTTTTTTCCAGCCACAGAAAAAAGCTCCAACCGCGTCTTCAACAACGTTTTCCTGCACCATCACCTTGTCCGACATCAACTTTGTCTGGCATCTTACATCTATTTTCTTCCTGGTCCTGACTGCCTTTAAGGCTAGAGGCCTCCCTCTATTTATGGCTATAATGCTAGGCCGGTAGTCAATGACAGGTAATGTAGGAGGTGGCCATGTACCAACCTAAGACAGAAGCTGTAGCATGATCTACAGTCTTTAATGACGGTAAGGACATGTGCTGGACCCCTCAACCTAAGACAGGCATGGTCTCAAGCCTTTTCTTTTTTAATAAAAGAAAGGGGGAGATGTTGGGGGCTGCAGACCCCATCCTAGCCTGGCTTTCAGGATTTCAGTGTGGCCCTAATGCCGAGACAGTGGATTGCAACATCAAGGACTTCAGTGCGGAACGTGCGGAACCTGGCACTAAGCCGGGGCAACCTGGTTTACAACATCGAGGAACAAACGGCACCTGGCACTGAGCCGGGGCAGCCTGGGTTGCAACTTCAAGGACTTCAGTGTGGCATCTGGCATAGAGCCGGGGCTCCTGATTTGCAACATCAAGGACTTCAATATAGCACCTGGCATTGAGCCGGGGCAACCTGGCGCAGAGCCGGGGCGGCCTGGTTTGCAACAAACAGCTGACACTGCTTAAAGAAGTTGCCCTGGCACTAAGCCAGTGCCAGAATGGACTGCTCTGATTGGACAAGGTGACTCATGCCCGCTACGCCCTTATTGTATTACATTGTTATCATGCTAATTGTATTACATTATCATCATGCTCTCCCCACATGCTCTGTAACCTGATTGGCTCATGATTCATATAAATATGACTGTAACTGCCTTGTAAAATCATCATCTGAGGATAAAGAGCTCTGATGAACAACTGATGTGTCGTGTCTCTGCGGGCAGAAGGAACGCGACAGATACTGACAAATCTACCCTGAGAGGTCATTATCAATGAATCTACACCAACTAGTAGAGATTTATGAGTTTACACTGATTGGTTGATATTAACAAATGTACCCCTTATGGTTGTCATCTACAAATCTATGCCAATGAGTAGATATCAATAAATCTACACCAATGAGTGGATATCAATAAATCTACCCTGTGAAGTCAATATAGATGAATCAAGACTGACAGGTTAATATTGATGAATCTACCTCACTGAGGCTTTCTTCACCAATCTAAACCAGAGTTGATTTCAATGAATCTACACCTTCTTTTTGATATCAGTGAATATACACTCATGGGACAACATAGACAAGTCTACACCAATCAGTAGATATCAATGAATCTACCACAATGTGTTAATATATCCAAATCTAGACTGATGAGTCAATTTCAATGAATGTACTCAGATGAGTTGATGTCAATGATTCAAAACATTTCAGTTGATATTGAGGAACTATATGGTTTAGTCAATATAAAAAAAATCTGCACCAATGAATCAATATTGATGAATATACAACAAAGAGTTGATATTGAAAAAACTACCCCAGTGGGTAGTCAATAACAAATTTACCCCTATGTGTCAATATGAATGAATCTACCTTGGCCTATCAAAATTGATACATCAATATAGACAAATATACACTGACAAGACAATTTTTTTTTTGTTTTTTGTTTTTTGTTTTTTTATTTTTTTTTAAAACAAATGGGATACATGTTGTTTCTCTGTACATGGTGTAAAGGCTTACCATTTGTGTAATCATAAATTTACATAGGGTAATGTTGTTTGATTCATTCTGTTATTTTTCCCTTCCTCCAATCCCTCCCACCCCTCTTTTTCCTCTGTACAGTTCTTCCTTCCTCCCTTCTTGCTCCCATCCCTAAACCTAAATCTAAACCTAACACTAACCCCTCCCACCCCCCATTATGTGTCATCATCCACTTATTAGCGATATCATTTGTCCTTTGGTTTTTTGAGATTGGCTTATCTCACTTAGCATGATATTCTCCAATTTCATCCATTTGCCTGCAAATGCCATAATTTTATCATTCTTTATGGCGGGGTAATATACCATTGTATATATATACCACAGTTTCTTTATCCATTCATCAATTGAAGGACATCTAGGTTGGTTCCAACATCTGGCTATTGTGAATTGAGCAGCTATGAATATTGATGTGGCTGTATATCTGTAGTATGCTGATTTTAAGTCCTTTGGGTATAGGCCAAGGAGTGGGATAGCTGGGTCAAATGGCAGTTCCATTGCAAGTTCTCTAAGGAGTCTCCAACTGCTTTCCAGAGTGGCTGCACTAATTTGCAGCCCCACCAGCAATGTATGAGTGTACCTTTCTCCCCACATCCTCGCCAACACCTGTTGTTGCTTGTACTCTTGATAATCGCCATTCTAAATGGGGTGAGATGGAATCTTAGGGTGGTTTTGATTTGCATTTCTCTTATTACTAGAGATGTTGAACATTTTTCCATATGTGTGTTGATTGCTTGTACATCTTCTTCTGTGAAGTGTCTATTAATTTCCTTAGCCCATTTGTCGATTGGACTATTTGCATTCTTGGTGTAGAGTTTTATGAGTTCTTTATAGATTCTGGAGTTTAGTGCTCTATCTGAAGTATGATTGGCAAAGATTTTCTCCCACTCTGTAGGCTCTCTCTTCGCATTGCTGATAGTTTCCTTTGCTGAGAGAAAGCTTTTTAGTTTGAATCTATCCCAGTTATTGATTCTTGCTTTTATTTCTTGTGCTATGGGAGTCCTGTTGAAGAAGTCTGGTCCTAAGCCGACATGTTGAAGCTCTGGACCTACTTTTTCTTCTATAAGATGCAAGGTCTCTGGTCTGATTCTGAGGTACTTAATCCATTTTGAGTTTAGTTTTGTGCATGGTGAGAGATATGGGTTTAGTTTCATTCTGTTGCATATGGATCTCCAATTCTCCCAGCACCATTTGTTGAAGAGGCTATCTTTTCTCCATTGCATATTTTTGGCCCCTTGGTCTAGTATGAGAAAATTGTATTTATTTGTGTTTGTGTCCGTGTCCTCTATTTAGTACCTTTGATCCACCTTTCTCTTTTGGTACCAATACCATGCCATTTTTGTTACTATTGCTTTGTAGTAGAGTTGAAGATCTAGTATTGCGATACCCCTTGCTTCACTCTTTTTGCCAAGGATTGCTTAAGCTATTCTGGTTTTTTTATTTTTCAAGATGAATTTCATAATTGCTTGTTCTATTTCTGTAAGTTACATCATTTGGATTTTAATTGGAATTGCAATGAGTCTGTATAGCACTTTTGGTAGTATGGCCATTTTGACAATATTAATTCTGCCTATCCAAGAACATGGGAGATCTTTCCATCTTTTGAGGTTTTCTTTAATTTCTTTCTTTAGTGTTCTGTAGTTCTCATTGTAGAAGTCTTTCACCTCTTTTGTGAGATTGATTCCCAAGTATTTTATTTTTTTCTATGCTACTGTGAATGGGGTAGTTTTCCTAATTTCTCTTTCTGAAGATTCATCGCTTATGTATAAAAATGCCTTAGATTTATGTGCATTGATATTATATCCCGCTACTTTACTGAATTCACTTATGAGATCTAAAAGTTTTCTGGTGGAATTTCCTGGTTCCTCTAAGTATATAATCATATCATCAGCAAATAAGGATAGTTTGAGTTCTTCTTTTCCTATTCGTATCCCTTTAATTTCTTTGGTCTGTCTAATTGCTCTGGTTAGAGTTTCAAGGACAATATTGAAAAGAAGTGGTGAAAGAGGGCATCCCTGCCTTGTTCCAGTTTTTAGGAGGAATGCTTTCAGTTTTTCACCATTTAGAATGATATTAACCATGGGCTTAGCATAGATGGCCTTCACAATGTAAGGAAGGTTCCCACTATCCCTATTTTTTCTAGTGTTTTGAGCATGAAGGGCTGCTGTATTTTATCAAATGCTTTTTCTGCTTCTATTGAAATAATCATGTGATTCTTGACTTTAAGTCTATTGATATGGTGAATTACTCTTATTGATTTCCTGATGTTGAACCAACCTTGCATCCCTGGGATGAAACCCACTTGATCATGGTGTACTATCTTTTTAATATGTTTTTGTATGCGATTTGCTAAAATTTTGTTTAGAATTTTTTGCGTTGATGTTCTTTAAGGATATTGGTCTGAAATTTTC
Source organism: Sciurus carolinensis (assembly GCF_902686445.1). Taxonomy (NCBI): domain Eukaryota; kingdom Metazoa; phylum Chordata; class Mammalia; order Rodentia; family Sciuridae; genus Sciurus; species Sciurus carolinensis. The sequence goes on along the minus strand of NW_025920589.1, from coordinate 24,296 downwards.
TTTCCTCGATGTGTCTCTGTCTGGTTTAGGTATCAGAGTAATATTGGCTTCATAGAATGAGTTTCGGAGGGTTCCCTCCTCATCTATTTTATGAAATACTTTGAGAAGTATTGGAATGAGCTCTTCTTTAAAGGTTTTGTAGAACTTGGCTGAGAACCCACCTGGTCCTAATCTTTTCGTTGTTGGTAGGCTTTTGATGACTTCTTCTATTTCATTACTTGAAATTGGTCTATTTAAATTGTGTATGTCCTCCTCGTTCAGTTTAGGCAATTCATATGTCTCTAGAAACCTGTTGATGTCTTCGAAATTTTTTATTTTGTTGGAGTATAGATTTTCAAACTAGCTTCTAATTATGTTTTGTATTTCAGTCGTGTCTGTTGTGATATTTCCGTGTTCATTCCGAATTTTAGTGATTTGGGTTTTCTCTTGTCTTCTCTTTGTTAGTGTGGCTAAAGGTTTATCATTTTTTTTAAATTTTTTGAAAAACCAACCTTTTATTTTGTCAATTTTTTGTATTGTTTCTTGTGTTTCAATTTCGTTGATTTCAGCTCTGAGTTTAACTATTTCCTGTCTTCTACCTCTTTTGGTGTTAGTCTGTTCTTCTTTTTCTAGGGCTTTGAGCTGTAGTGTTAGGTCATTTATTTGTTGAGTTTTACTTCTTTTATTAAATGTGCTCCTTGAAATAAATTTTCCTCTAAGTACTGCTTTCATAGTGTCCCAGAGATTTTGATATGATGTTTCTTTGTTCTCATTTACTTCTAAGAATTTTTTAATTTCCTTCCTAATATCTTCTGCTATCCATTCATCATATAATATCATATTGTTTAATCTCCAGGTGTTGAAGTAGTTTCTGTTTTTTACTCTTTCATTTATTTCTAACTTCAATCCATTATGATCTGATAGAATACAAGGTAGTGTCTCTATCTTCTTGTATTTGCTAACATTAGCTTTGTGCCATAATATATGGTCTATTTTAGAGAAGGATCCATGTGCTGCTGACAAGAAAGTGTTTTCACTCTTGGTTGGATGGTATATTCTATAAATGTCTGTTAAGTCTAAATTATTGATTGTGTTATTGAGATCTATGGTTTTTTTGTTCAATTTTTGTTCAGAAGATCTGTTCAGTGGTGAGAGAGGTGTGTTAAAATCACCTAGTATTATTGTGTTATGGTCTATTTGGTTTCTAAAATTGAGAAGGATTTGTTTGACACATGTGGATGAGCCACTGTTCGGGGCATAGATGTTTATGTTTGTTATATCTTGCTGATTTATGCTTCCCTTAAGCAGTATGAAATGTCCTTCTTTATTCCTTCAGACTAACTTTGGTTTGAAGTCCACATTATCTGAAATGAGCATGTATACTCCAGTTTTTTGCTGAGTCCATGTGTATGGTATGTTTTTCCCCATCCTTTCACCTTTAGTCTATGGGTATCTCTTTCTATGAGGTGAGTCTCTTGCAGGCAACATATTGTTGGATCTTTCTTTTTAATCCAATCTGCCAGTCTATGTCTTTTGATGGATGAATTCATGCCATTAACATTCAGGATTATTATTGAGATATGATTTGTATTCCCAGTCATTTGGTTCATTTTTAAATTTTATTTATTTATTTATTTATTTATTTTTGACACACCTTGGTTCCTCCTTTATTCGACAGTTTCTTTAGGATAATTCCTCCCTTTACTGATTTGCTTCTTTGTTTTTTATCTCTTCCTCATGGAATATTTTGCTGAGAATGTTCCATAATGCTGGCTTTCCTTTTGTAAATTCTTTTAGCTTTTGTTTATCTTGGAAGGATTTTATTTCATCGTCAAATTTGAAGGTAAGTTTTGCTGGGTATAAGATTCTTGGTTGGTATCCATTTTATTTCAGCGATTGATATATGTTGTTCCAGGCCCTTTTAAGGTCTGGATTGAAAAACCTGCTGATATCCATATTGGTTTCCCCCTGAATGTAATTTGGTTCTCTTCTCTCACAGCCTTTAAAATTCTGTCTTTATTTTGTATGTTAGGTATTTTCATTATAATGTGTCTTGGTGTGGGTCTGTTGTAATTTTGTGTATTTGGAGTCCTATAAGCCTCTTGAACTTGATTTTCCATTTCATTCTTCAGATTTGGGAAATTTTCTGATATTATTTCATTGAATAGGTTGTTCATTCCTTTGGTTTGTTTCTCTAAGCCTTCCTCAATCCCAATAATTCTCAAATTTGTCCTTTTCATGCTATCCCATAGTTCTTGGAGATTCTGTTCATGATTTCTTACCATCTTCTCTGTTTGTTCAACTTTGTTTTCAAGGTTATATATTTTTCCTTCAATATCTGAGGTTCTGTCTTCCAGGTGCTCTATCCTATTGGTTATGCTTTCTATGGAGTTCTTAATTTGGTTTATTGTTTCCTTCATTTCAAGGATTTCTGTTTGGTCTTTTTTCAATATCTCTAACTCTTTTTTGAAATGATCTTTCGCTTCCTCTATTTTCTCTTTTAACTGTCGATTGGTGCTATCATTCAATGCATGCATTTGCTCTTTCATCTCATCATTCAATGCCTGCATTTGTCTTTCATCTCATCATTTGCTTTCCTGATGATTTTAATTATGTACATTCTGAACTCCCTTTCTGTCATTTCTTCTGCCATGCTATCATTGGATTTTATTGATGTAACATCTAGATTTGTTTGGGGCATTTTCTTCCCTTGTTTTCTCATATTGTTCAGGAATCAGTGGGTCATTAAGATATTGCAGATTTCCTCTATTGACTTATAATGTCCCTGAAGATTCCTAGTATATCCCCTCTTATTCTTCAGTAGCCTGCAGTCTTGGAGGAAGTTGATAATATGGTGTTCCACAAGGAAGCTGTCTCTCTAGGTTTGGTGACCCTCAGATGGGGTATATTCCCTGATAGTGGGCAGAGGTGCCTCCACTTGTTGACCAATGGTCACCCAAAGGGGAACTAGGCTGAAGGCTGAGGCAAGGCCTTTTTGAACCTGTGTCTCTGGTTTTACCATCCTTGTGGGAAAACCTCACCAGTCAGGGAAGACTCACCCGGTGGGGAGTCTCGCTGGTCAATTCCCCTCCTAGAGGTTGCCCTCAATGTATAACTACCGCCTGGGCTGGGCTGTCTTCCTCTGCAACGTTCCCAGGGGCCCGGATCTACCTCCTGGGCCTGGCAGCCTCACCCTTTGCAGACGAGTCTCCTTAGGCTGCCTCTCCTCAGAGAATCTGCTCGCAGTCCTGGAAACTTTACTCCACCCCCAGGCGTGTCTCTGTGGGGCTCTTCCACCAAGAAGCCGGTCCTGGGATCCTGCTCTGCACCTAATCACCTGGGTATGCGGCCCCTCCTTTGAGCTGCCACCTGGAGCCCCGTACAAAAACTCCAAGACCCAGAGACCTGCCACACACCTCTTCCTCCGGACAACTGCCCGGTGTTTCGACGCAGTCACTAGGAGTCCAAGCAGCTCACTTCGCATCTCCTCCTCCCACCAACCGCCCGTAGCCCTGGGCAGTCACTCCGAGTCCAAGTGACCCGCCCTGTTCCTTCTCCTCCTCGGGGTAGCCCCCCGGGTGTTCAGGAGCGGTCGCTCGGAGACCAAGCAACCCACCGCGCTCCTCCTCCAGACAGGCCACCAGCATTCAGGAGCAGTCACTTTGAGTCCAAACAACTCACCACTCGCCTTCTCCTCTGGCAACCACCTGTAGCTCTGATGCAGTCACTCCTAGACCAAGCGACCTGCCGTGCTTCTCCTCTTCCTCCGGGCAACCCCTCGGTGTTCAGAAGTGGTCGTTCTGAGTCCAAATGGCTCACCACGTAGCTCCTCCTCTGGCAACTGCCTGTAGCTCTGATGCAGTCACTCCTAGACCAAGTGACCCGCCGTGCTTGTTCTCTTCCTCCGGGCAACCCCCCGGTGTTCAGAAGCGGTCTTTCTGAGTCTAAACAGCTCACCATGCAGCTCCTCCTCTGGCAATTGCCTGTAGCTCTGATGCAGTCACTCCTAGACCAAGCGACCCGCCGTGCTTCTCCTCTTTCTCTGGGCAACCCCCCAGTGTTCAGAAGTGATTGCTCTGAGTCCAAACAGCTCGCCACGCAGCTCCTCCTCAGGCAACCGCCGGAGCCCCAGTGGTTGCTCCGAGTCCAAGCGCTGTGCTGAGCCACCTCCTCTTTGATGATCCCAGTTGTCTGTGTTTACCGCTCCAGTGGGGGGAGGGGCGTCTCACCGGGCAACTCTACTTCACAAAGTTCCCTGCGTTCTGTTGCTACCGCCCCATCTGGGATGCCTCCCCAACAGGGAGAGACTCACCCGAAGGCTTTGAGTTGGTCCCATTTCTCTCACTATCTCCTCTTTTGAGTCCTGTGTCCTGGAGCAACATGAAATGCAGCTGCCCTCTAGTCCACCATCTTGAAAAACTTCCCCATCCATATATTTTCTATGAGCATTTCCAGAGGTCCTCTCAGGCACTGAGTTTCTGCCACAGGAAATGGAGATGAACAGAACAAACTTGAGTACCAGATGCTCCTCATGTCTTGAGCACAGCTGGGGAGATGCAAACTGAGTGTGGGGAACACCCCCAAACCTGGTTTGGCACAGAGTACCATGCCTGCTCGTCTCTCCCTGCTGGACACTGAGGATCATGCTCCCTGCACACAGTAGGAGCAGCAGCACAAACTTTTTTGCCACAGCCCTCCTCCTCCTCTCCCCCCTTCTTGAAAGTTCTGGGTTGCCCAGATGCCTTGCTGGACAGACTTTCCTGCAGCTTGTTTTAATCACTTTCTGAGTTAAAAGTCAATATTTAATTAAGTAATTACATTCAGCTTACATTTGTATCTGGGTATTTTCTCATCTGTGCTTGCTGGGACACCATCCTCCTCACCCTAACATCTGTCCCTTGCCCCTTTACCACGGTGCTCCCCAGGCATCTCTGAAACCAAGTCTCTGGGGATGATGGGGAGCAGTTGAGCCTAGCTTTCCCTGGAGGACAACCCCGGATTTGTCCTACCTCTGAACCATTCCTGCAGTTAGCAGTAAAGGGGGTTCCTCCTTGTGACCCCATATCCCCACACACAAGGAGAAGCTTAATTAAACTCATCCATTAAAGACAGAAAGGGGGGCCCCATAAGCCTGACTGGTCCAATTGTGGAGGAGGAAAACTCAGGATAGTCTGCCCCCTCAAATTTAGTGCTGGACGGGGCAGCTCAGGGGTGGTGCATCTTGGTTGAGGGTCCATGGGCCTCTGCATGAGAGGGTGCTGACTTCCTCAGCCAGTGTTTGTATGCCAATGAGCAGAGGCTCCCACAGAGCTCACAGGGAATGCTGACCTGCCCCGACCCAGGACCCAGCTGCAGCTCACAGAGGTCCTTCTCTGGGACACCAACACACCTGGCACCTCCTGTCCCCCAGCAAATGGCAGAAGCTCACTTTCATGAGGTTTCTCCCAACCCTCCACCTGGAAGTAGAACGTGAACCTGGTCCAAGATCTTTTACTCCTCTACCCAGGGCAGGACCTCAGTCTGAGTTCATCCACCAGCCATGAAATGGGGCCAAGCAGGAACTCCCAGCGAGAGTAGGAAGCCCATACTTTGTCTCTGTCTACAAAAAGCCTCCCGGGAATTTAATAGACATTACATTAAACAAGGTTTATCCAGGAAGGGACTGGAAATTTCACTATGTTGAGGCTTCCAAGCCATAGACACTGTCTTTCCAATTCTTTTATTCTTTCCATCAAGATTTTCTAGTTTTTGGCATATAGAGCATGTCTGTATGTTGCTAATTTTATACCTGAGTATTTCATTTTCTTTGTACTAATTATAAGTAGTATTGCACTTTAATTTTGTTTCCATTTGTTCAATGTTAGCATGTAGAAATGCAATGAATTTTATGTATTGATCTTGGATCACATGAACTTTCTGAATTCACTAAATAGTTCAAAGAACTTTTCATTTTGTTTTGGTCTGTTTGTTTTTTGGGGATTATCTCTGCAGGCAATCATGTCATCTGAAAACTGAGACTTTTCTTTTTTCTATATTTATGCTGTGTATTACACTGTCAAGAACTTCCAGTACTGTGTTGCATAAAAGGAAGGACTGAAGAAGGACTTGGTGTCATGCTCTTGCTGTCAGGGAAAAGCATACAGCCCTTCACCCTTGAGGATGGTATTAGCTGTAGGGTTTTGTTGATGCTGTTTGTGAGATTTTTGGGTTTTTTTGCACCTGTTGGTATTGGTGTATTACACAGATTGCTTTTTATTAATATTAGCTACCTTGCATACCTGGAATAAATTGCTCATGTTGCATAAGTCGCTTTCCACCTGGTTGGATCCAATCTGCTAATATTTGAAGATTTTTTTCTAAGTTCCTGAAAGATATTAATCTGTAATATTCTATTCATATGTTATTATTGTCTGATTTTGATGTCTAGGAGACACTTCTCATAAAATGAGCTGGGAAGGACTCCATCTTTGTGTTATGGAATGAAATTGGTGCTAATGTCTTTTTTATGATGAACAAAGTTCTCCAGTGATGCCATCTGGACCCAGAGATATTTTTACAGAGATTGTACAGTTACTCACTTTCTTTCGTCTCAATTGAGTGTGGTAGTTTGTGGTTTTCAAAGAAGTACCTGCTTCTTCCAAAGTGGACTCCAAGTGTTACTTGGGCTTTGTTCTTTCTGTGGTGGTGGAATGCTCAGGAACATCCCTGGTTTGCTCCTGGTGATGGTGGCGCATTTCTTCCCTCTTTATCTTCTTCAGTCCTCTTGTTATGTGTTCATTTTCATTTGGTTTGTGTATTTTAAAAATGTCCTTGGGGACTTCCTCTTTTTCTAATGGATTATATGGAATCATTCTGCTTCATATTCACATTTGAAGATTTTCCTGTGGTCCTGTTGTTTACTCCTGGTTCATTTCATCATGGAAAGAGAACATTCATTCTCATTGCAACTTTGATTCTTCTGAGTTGTTGAGGTTTCCTTTGTGAACCCAGAGATGGTCTCTCTTGGCAAACACTCCATGTGAACCTGGCAAAAATGTGTGGTCTATGGTCATTGCACAAAGAAGTCTGTGCGTGTCAATCAGATCCTGCCAATGATGGAGTCGTTCATTTTCACTTTGGCCTTACTGTCTCCTGCCTGTTATATTTGGTTTCTTGACAGGCCAGTTAGTGATATGAAGTGTCCAATGCCAATATCTTCAATGTTGGAGCCTCCAATTCTTATCATAGGTGTATCTCTTTCTCTGTTCAAATGGGTCATCTTTTGTCCTTGTGGTTTGAAGCTCAGTGGTTTGGTGTTTACCCATTTAAGTCATCATGGGGGAGATGTGCTTTCCTTACTGGATCATGTCCTCCACTGATCCCAGTCATTTTATTTGCTCTAAAATCCACTAATCCTGCACTAATCTGGCCACTGCTGTGTTACTTAATTCATGACATGACACAGCATGCCCTCCTTTATTGCCAGCCCCCAGTTTACCATGCTTGAGTGAGCTTCTCCTATACAGCATGTAATAGGCTGGTGGTTTATAATCAGCTCTGTCATTGTCTCTCTATTTCAAATGTTATATCTAGATTATTGATATTTTGACTAAGTATTGCTATGTTAGGGTTTTGGGCAGCTGTTCTATTATTTGTTTTCTATTTTTTCCCTCTGGGTTCTTGTGATTCCACTTTGACTTTCTGGAGCAGTGGCTTGCATACTCTTCTCAGCACTGCCTGGGTGCCACCATGTGCATTCTCAGGCTGCCACATCATGCTGTCATCAGTGTTTCATTGCTGAGATAAAGCACTGAGGCCTCCACTGAGGCCATTACCCTGCCCACTCCTGAAATGGAGTTGTCTTTCTTTAACTTGTTTTGCACACATTGAGCATCATATACTCTTTGTGCTTCAGCTGTCTCATATCACTGAAGAAACTGAATACTGAGGAAGAGTTTATTCTATTTAAACCCTTTTTGTTACCCATCTCAAAATTTTTTCATTTCTGTAATTTCAAGAACACCTGTTTCTTTCTGCCTCCATAATTACTTTGGAAGTGAGTTCCTGATGGATAACATATAATTTAATATGCTCTGTCAATCTCTGTGTTTTTATTGGTGTATTTAGACCATTAACATTTAATGTAATTGATTACCAGGATTAAAGTTTATCATTTCATGGGGTATTTTGGGGGCCCTGTTTCTTCTGTTTTTAATTTTTACCTTTAGGATTTTTGTTTGGTTGGTTTTTGGTCTTCCTGTGAGTTCCTTGGAACTTATCTAGAGTTATGCTTTGACACATCTGTGTGTTTTCCAGTGCATTTCCCTGTGCTGTTTCTCGGGTGCTGTTCTATGTAATCCCATCTACTCATGTCTCACCCCACTGTTTTGAGTGAGTTGCAGAGCTCTAACCTCCAACTTTATCCAGGATGCTGCACCCTTGGGCCTGGAAAATTCACCTAAGTCTTCTGTGCCTCACAACCCTCTTGTATGTGACAGGGTCAGTAATGGCACTGGCCTCCTTGGGCCTTTGCAATGAATAATGTATTTGCTGCCTAGGAAGCTCCAGGACAGTGCCTGACACACAACAAGCCCTAGATAGTCAGCACTTGCCCATGCACAGGTGGAACATGGCAGGGTCAGGCCCTGGGAGAGTCTGACTGCTCTACTCCCTCTCTGGACAAGAAAGCCAGGGTTCCCATGTCCAACCAAAGTGCATAGTCATGTGGAGTTGTCCTATACATTGCAGGATGCTTAATAGTATCCCTTGTCCCTCCCTCTAGGTGCCAGCCCCCTCCCCCAACCAAAACATTGAAAGATCTGATTCAAAATGTCAATAGCAACCAGGTTGAAAGACGCTGGCACAGTGATGGTGCAGATCTAAGAAGTCCGCAATGTTGTTAATGGCAGTTACCATGTGCTGTGTGCTATGCAAGGTGTTGGGGATCTTCAGGAATTTGCCCTTATTCTGTAAGCCATGAGAGGGGGCCGAGGGTTGGGTGGTGAGTTGGGAAATTGTGGTATGAAGTGCGCTCACCAGTTGAGACTTGTGTCTTGAATGTCCATGAACTGGAAGTGAGGCCCCTCTGATTTGGGACCCCTTCAACTCTGCTGCTGTCATGCTATTCCAGTCCATGCTGAGTGGTTCCACTTTAGAAAGACCCTTCCAGTTGCCCTAGGAAGCATTCAGGATGGTGCAGGGTTGGGAGAAGGTGGGGAGACTGCCAGCTACATCACAGTCCCCAAGAGAGAGGATGCAGGCAGCATCCAGGAAAACTTGCTCTGTGAGCAAGCTGGGGTTCTGGGTGGTGGCTGAACTTTCCCAAGGACAACAGAGATAGGCAGACTCCATCAAGGTCACAGCAAACATAAGGAAGCTCAGCTGCAAAGTCCTTGGTCTCCTCCCAACACCTCACATTTTGTTTAAAATAAATAAGACCAAAAGTCTATTTTTGGACAAGATTTGCAGACTCAATTCCCCAAGAAGTAGAAAAATGACCACAGAAAGCAAAGCACAGAGTGAGATCAGAGCCCTGTGGGGTGGAGATATATCCCCCCCCCCAACATGGATCAGTTCTTCAGTGGAATGTGATAGTTTTTTCCCTAGACCCTCTAGCCCTTTAATTCTTTTTCTTTGGAATATCATCTTGCTTGTTTACAATTTAAATCTAATTTAAATCTCATGTTTGTGGTGGGATTTGCTGACACTGGACTTGGCCACACCTCCCCACTGGGAAGTAGAAAGAAGTGAAGGCACTTCAAGAAGAGGAGGGATGTGACACTCTGATTCCAGGTGGAGGAGAGATTATCAGGACTTGGGGCAGAAGCAGGGAGACCACAGAGGTTCATCCACAGAGGAAGCCACTGCAACAGTCAGATAAGCACACAGCTGCAGAGGAGTAGGAAGGGGCTGGGTGTCCTTGGGGGCCCAGGTGAGAAGCAGGAAGATGGGTGCTCATGGAATTGCACCTGGACCAGGTTGGTGACTGAGCACCAGCCTCTCTCTTGGGATCAATACATCTTGGGATCAGTACATGTCTACTGTAGGATCCAGGATTGAAATCAACTGAATACTGAGCTTGATTTACAGCTTTATATTGACTCATGACAAACCAAAAGAAAATGCTGGAATAATAAAAGGAACTGTGGGTGTGATGGGGACACAGAGGGCAAGGAAGACAATTTGAGGTGGAAATCTACCCACATGTTGTGTGTTTACATGCTCTGCACACACATGCATGTATGTTTCCACATGTATATTGTGTGTACAAATTTGAACCCAGAGCCCAAGCCTTGAACCCATGCTATTTAACCACTATCTGGGTCAACATTGAGTTGTTCCTGTTTGGAAGTTTATTTTTCACTGTTCTAAACCCTGCTGTGGGGACATCTGGATGCGTGTGTCTTTGTGCTCTGCATGTCTAGATATGAATTTCAGGGAGTGAGAGAGGAGGTCTCAGGTTCACTGTGGCATCTGTCAGCTCCCACAGCAGCCCCCACTCTCAGCAAGTACCTGGCTTTCTGGCCTTCTATGGAGGCCAGACTCCTCCTCTCTGAAGGTTGAAGAGGCCCTTGAAGGCAGCCAGAGATTTCCAAAGTTGGCAGATGAGGAGGAGGCTGGGCCTTTGAATCTCTGTGGTTCATCACAGGTCAAATATCCTTGTGCCCCCAAAACTGAGAACATGTCCCCAATCCCCATGACAGCTGCTCACAGAGGTGCGGTGTGGAAAGTATTCATCATCTGCTGTTTTCTTCTTCTCCCCACAGCAGCTCTGACTGTCCTCTGGACTGGAGAGTTCTTGCCCAAGATGATTTTGGGCTTCCTTCCAGCCCCACGGCACAGAGTGGCCACCTCAATGGGAGGATGAACATGGGATAGAACAGAAAGAGAGTTCTCCTGACTCCCAGCAGTGAGGTGGGTGAAGGTGACAATGGCAACACCAGCAACTTCCCTTCTCTACAGGGAGAGGAACAGGGGACATGGAGACCCTGTCTGTATTATGTACTTTGACCGGGAAACCTGTGATGGGTGGATTTTTGAGGAAAACTCTCTGGATAGGTGCTACTGTTTAATTCAATTCAAACAAATCTCTGGTAAGCATCTTTGAGGCCAGAGCTTGGTCAGGCCCTAGGGACACCCAGGTTATGATTCATGGGTCTTGCCTGGAAGAGCAGCCAGTGTAGAGCAGAGTGGTGCAGAGGTCTCTAGCATCAGCCATGAACATCCAGTCACACTGTGTTTGCTGTAACCCAGGGCCTTTTAACCTGGGCATTGCAATTTTATGCTAAGTAACTCTTCTAGGTTGTGAATAGGAAAACAGTATCCACTGACATAAACAGAAGGTTGTTGCAAAAACAAAGACATAAAAACTGTGATTACGCATCAGTGAGCTGCCTCCCTCCACAGTGGCCTTGTCTTTGTCAGTGAACAGAAGAGGGGCAGCTCCTGAGACTTTCCCCTCAACCTGGTCAGCAGGATGGAGACTGGAAGGTGAAAGAACTTTCTCAAGTGCAAGTCATGGGCTTTGAATGCTGAGGCAGGGGATGAGGGACCATGGCATTAGAGGCATACCACTGTGATGGACTGACAGATCAGACTCCATGAGAATGTTATAGGCCAGACTCTAAGGGAAATGACTAAACAGACTCCATTTTGCTCTGAGACTCCATGTCATGTGGAAATAAGCTTCTCCCATGGGAACACACTGCCTCTGTGCCCATGATCAGTTACTTGGTGTGACATGTTTAATAATGTACAATGGATACTCCTATGTAGTAAAGAATTGCTCTCTTTTGATTCCTATTGCTCCTAAACAATGTGAACAGTGATTGTTTGGATGTTAGTAACCATTCTTTAGTTTGACCTAGGTAAGGGTCATTTTGGCCCACTTCCCTCTCTGTTGATGATCTCATGATGTTGATGTGTAATTTTGAATCATAGCAACAGACACTTATGATTAATGTGATTTTTGGTATAAGAAGCCCTACAACACTGTCGTCAGGGCTGTTCTCCCAATATCCATTTTTTGGGGCATTGTGTGAGACTGTAACTTGGCCAGCTTAATAAAGATTCTCAAATTTGGACTTCTCAGTGGTGATGGGTCTGTTCTTAAGTTGCACCCCATAAAACCACAAGCAACCCAGAAGTCCTGCAAGTTTGTCCTTACTTCTGAGATAAAAGCAGTTGCTGACATGTTCTAGCAGAAAATAGCCTCTCCTTCCTGTCATCAAAGTCTTACCTTAGCTGCAGGAGAATGGGAGGATGGCTGGGACAAGAGCAGAAGCAGGGAGACCAGTTGGCCTTGCAGGGGTCTGGGGCTTCCTGGGGCTCAGAGCAGGATGGGGTGCCACTGAGGTGGTAGGTGGATAGCATCAGGTGGGAGGGGAGGTGGGAAGGTCAGGGGCTGCTATGTTTCAGGCAGAGTAGTTGGGAAGGTGGGGATGCAGCAAGAAGATGGGAAGTTCGATGCAGACAGGCCGAGGGGCATGGTAGAATTCAGAGGTCCAGCAGATATGGTCCACCAGGCCAGGGCATGTTGACCAGCTCTAGGAATGCTGCTAGGCTCTGCCTTGCTGAACAGAGACCCTACTGCCAAGGACAGTGTGCTATTGAGTTGCAATAAAATAGTCATGAAGGGACGATTTTTGGGTTAAATTTTAGAGAGGAACTGACCTATGATCTCTGAGTCTCATCAATAACATTATGCCCAGTCCCTCCTGAGGCCCCTCACCACCTCCCCCTTGTTGAGAGTGACCACAGCATAGTTTTCTTCCAGAAGATTGTACAACTATCATTGGTGGAAGGCAAAGGACAAAACAACTTACAGCATGATTTTTCATTCATTATCTTTTAATGAAGTTGAATGCTGCTGCCTCCATGTCTGCTTAATTGATTTGTAGTTTAGCTACCATGTTTGAGTCTTGGATATTCATAGCTAAAGCCAAAACAGCAGACATTTGATTTGATCTTGTAACATACAGGGATCAGGAGTGGTGTCCTTTTGCATCACTGAAGAAACATTTGGGAAGCAGTTTCTGAAATCCAGCATGATTCTTCTGGATTGTTATGGGGACAATAGTGAGCATGTATCAACCAACAGATCCCCATGCTTGGACATGGTTGGATTGCTGTTGTTTGTCCCCCAGGCCTTTCTATACACTGGGAGGTTCACATCTCTTACAGTGGTACTTGCCCGGGCATTGCTGGTGGCAGGTGGATCTGAAACTGATCCCATGTCATCATGGATGTTCCAGGGACACTTGAAGTCAGGGGAGGGTTGCCAAGTAAATTTCAGCCCCAAGGAGACACCAGTGGCTTCACACAGTGCAGAACAGAGGTGCTTTCCCTCTCTGGACTCCAGCTCATTGCTCTTTGTTACCTGCTGGTCCAGGTCAAGGCTCACACCCCTGTGCCTGAAACCACAGTGCTAGACCTATGACTTCTTTCCTCCTATGCACACAACTGGGCTCATGTGACCCTCATCTCTGTACCACCCCAGACTTCCCTACTTACAGGTCTATCCTCCAATCTCTAGAGCTCATGTCCAGTCAGTGTCTATAGGGGCTGGGGCTGGGCAGGTACACAGTGGAGAAGTGAGTGGAGCTAAGATGATGGTGGACATGTGAGGACATGCCCAGTTTCATGAATTTTATTCCCTTTGAACTCCCCATGTGGAAAGGGGACAGGAGGTGCAGGTCTTCTGATGTTGCAAGCAGAGCCAGATGCAAAATCCTTCAATTAAAAATAAAAGTGGACTGTTCATTTTAAATGTTTCTTTTAATACTTTGTGGGAAGATTCCAAAACAAACTCAGATACAACAGGACGTGGAAATCAGCCTGGGTTACACTAAACTCGGTAGCTGAGTCATTTAATACTTTACAAGGCTAACCCAAACTGAGTGCTTGCTGTATGCCTGGCATTGAACTGCATGCAGGTATCACATATGTCTCCCCAGTCCATCTTGAAGGATAACATGTGACATCTCAAAACACATTGTTCAGCCTCTTGTCTACAGGGAGTTAAGAGCACTTGAAAAACAGCAGGTGTGACAGAGTCACCTGATCCAGCTCTTTCTCCAAGTCTGAGAGGATATCACCACATGAAGGATGCCTTCCTGGTAGCAGAGGAGAAATGACCATCTTTGCACCAAAGACTGGGAGTTGAGACCAAGGTTCTTCAGTGCAGACATAGCTAGGATGACTCAGCTTTTTTAGGGTCCCCACAGATGTGTTTGCTCTTTCCTGATGTACCCACTCTTTGACCAGTTCTGTACTCAGGTATTTAATGGTGAATTTGGGTCTTCACTACCTTATGAAGGCTCCTGTCCATGTAAAACTTGTTGATCTGTCTGTGTCAATTTAATCCTCAGTGTAAGCTCGGGCGGGCTCGGCGAGCTCAACAGCAGGACCAAATGTAAACTTGGCGGGTCTCTGATGGCACAGTTAGCAGCCAAATAAAATGGGACAGAAAAGTGGCCAAAGCAAGCTTTATTGGAATTTGGCTCTTGGGCAAAATTCCCAGACACCCCGTGTATAGGGACCCAGAGAAAATCGCACATGGCCCTGGCTGGCCAGGGTTTTCATAGACTAGGATGGGAGGGGGTCTTGTTGAGTGACAGGTGGGTGTGAAGGGTCAGTGAAACTTTCCATCCACCTTGCTGCTAACTTTCTGGTCACCTTTGCCGGGCCGGTTTTTGTTCTAGCTGCTCAGGTTTGCCCCCTACAGTCCCCTAATTTCTGACCTAACATCCCAACCTTTTTGGTGATATAGGGTGCTGGAGTCTATCTGGCTACTTCCTGCATGTTAGGGGGCATCATGGGGAGAAACAGGTTTGGGTTCTAGGTCGGTGGGGAGGCGACTATAAGAGTGTAGGAACATCTGGTTGTAAGTCACCCTGGCAACCTCACTTATGTGGTTCCAGGCAAACCTGAGAAGACAGGGAGAAATCAGTAGCAGAAATTTTATCCCAAATAGGGGAGTAAGGGTAGGAGTTAGCCAGGAGACAAGAGTGGAGTTCAGCCATCCTGGCCAGGGGTCATTTGATTCTTCTTGCTTCAGCCTTTTATTTAAATGTCTAATAGTTTCAAGATTGCTTTCATTAGACTGGTTTCATTGATGCAGCAACAACATTCTTTTAGGAAGAGGCGTATTCCTCCTTTGTCTGCTGTTAGATCTAGTGCTTCATGGTTCTGCAAGGAAACTTGATCAATAAATGTTATTCATCTTTGCAGGGATGTCAGTGGGGCAGCAGGTGCCTCTATTGCCTTCTGGAGTTGCTGTTCTAGCTTTTGGTTGGCAGTGACTGCATAATTAAGTCCTTTTGTTGGTATAACCTGTGTTTAGTAGAGATCTCTATATTCCTGTGACTTAGGGCTAGATAATCATACTAGCAAGCATAGATTAAGCCTACCTATGTAGTTTAGGAGGATCTGTAGACCTTAAACTGACTAAAAACTCCTGATTCTGGCAGTGTCTCTTGATAGTTAGCAGGTACATCTGCATAAGAATTTCTCTCTTGTAGCTTCCAGTCTTTGTTTATTTTAGGGAGGTTAACACAAGTATACATCTTAGGTTGCATTTAACTATTGTTTCTCTTAAATACCAAAGAATGGCTATATTTACGTTTTAACTGTTTTGATAGGTGTCTAAGATTAAGCTGGTCAAATTACCCCGTTACTGACTTTTCTTGGCCTCTGTATTTAATCTCAATTTCTTAGTCTGATCTTAACCATCCAGCAAGTTAGTCTCACCAGTCAGAAAGTAGGCTTAATTTCAATGTCTATGACTTTACAGTTATTTATCCCCTTTTATCTAAGTGGGGTTTACATTATCTGTCCTATTAGTGATGCCTTACCATTTCAAGCTAATTCACAGTGTTTGCTCTTGAAGCAATACTTCTGTAAAAATTAATCAGGCAATGGTTTACAAGGAAAATACAAAATGGAATCACCAACAGTAGAACATTCAGTTTGTACAATAGGTATCCTGAATTCTGGCTGAGTTATTCATTATATCCCCTGTTTGAGATCACAGTAATCTTTATAGTAAACATCAAACTTTTGAACATAACTTTAAATGAATTAAAGTCTGGCTTATTTGGAGACATTCTAACATGCAGCTAGGTGAGGAAGAGCCTTATTTCAGATAAGGCGGGGCTTTTCACAAAACACAGATTTTGAAGATTAAGCGGAGATTAGATGCAACTCTGTTCTCTGATGGAGATGTAGTTCTAAAGAGTTACATCAGCAATCTTTATATATGTCTTATTATCAGGTTAAAGATTACATAAGCATTATTCTTTGTTTTCAGGAAAGTTACAGAAACTAGGACATCTATGCAACTTTTCACAGCTGCAAAGTGCAATGTTAGCAGCTCTGTGTTGCTTTCATGGAAGTCCACTGTCCAAAGTTACCGTAAGGCAGGTAGGAACCAGAGAAGGGAACTGAGAAAACACTGGTTATCTGGCAAAGAAATTCCTTCCTGCCTGAGAGCTGTGTGCCTGAGATCAATGTCAGAGCAGATAGGATTCCTGCATACAGCCTTCCCAGCAAGGGTACTGGCATAGCAGCCAGGCATCTTGTGCCCCTGCACAGGAGCACTCCCAGGTACTAGGCTACAGCCTGTCTCATGTACATATAACCAACCTAGTTATATGCAAACTTGTTGAAATTTGCCCTTTACTTACACAGACTATCTTAGCACTTACTTTGACTCTCATATATTCCATCACACAAGAACTTTCTGCCTTAGAAACATTCTTTTACTTTTTACTGAGTACATTCCCATACTTAGAAACTTCTTTTTTCTTTCCTATCTGGTGAGCACTTTGTGGTGAAAAATTCACACTCCTTCCATATAGCTCAATGTGAGTGAGCAACCAGGAGGGCATATTTGGAATCTGTGTAGATGTTGACTTGTTTACCTTTGGATAAAATTAGAGCCCTGATCAGAGCAAAAAATTCAGCCTTTTGGGAAGTGGTCCCTTCTGGAAGGCAATTGACTTCCAGAACTGAGGCAGTGGTGACATCTGCACAAAGTGGCTCTACAGCATCCATCAGGACCCAGCACAGAACTGTCATCTATAAAAATGGTTAGGTTAGGAGAGGGGAGTGGGTAATTGAAGAGGTCTTCATGAGGTGAATATAGCATCTTTAGCACCTGTGGGAGTGAAAGGGATTTATGGTTTAAGAGGTCCTGCAGTTGATGGGTGGAAAACACAGTTACTGGTTGAAGTAGGGTGAGTTTTAGAGCTTCTTTAGTTGATTCAGCTGCTGTCACCAGAGCGACATGGTAGTCACCCACAAACCATGGAATCAAGCTGCCTGGAGAGATGCCACCAGTCTGTGAGATGGTCCAGTTGGTTGCACGAGGAGGCCAGTGGCAATACCCTTCTTTTCATGTGTGAAGAGGTGGAAAGGACAGTTAGGATTGGGAAGAGAGAGCAGGGGAGGATATAAGAGCATCCCTGAGCTTGTAAAAAAGAGTTAGCTATCATCCCGGGGGAGGTAAGGGGCCTATGTGGAGTCTCCTTTGTTGCCTGATATAGGGGTTTGGCAAGGAGTGCAAAATTAGGGACCCAGTGTCTGAAAAAAAACTGTTAAACCCAGGAAGGAGAGAATGTAATCTGCTGTTTCTGGCAGCTGTAAGTTATGCAGGGCTTGAATTCTGTCAGTTGTGAGCCTCTTAGAGGTAGGAATGAGGAGTATATCCAAATATGTGACTGAAGGGGTGGTGAGCTGGGTTTTGGCTGGAGACTCAATGGCCTCGAAACCCCAGGAAGTTAAGGAGCTGGGCAGTGTGAGTCCAGGAGGCCTTGAGGGATGGGCTGCATAGGAGGAGGTCATCCACATATTGTAGGAGTGTGCTACTTTCCAAATAACAAGTAGCCAAATCCTGAGCTAAGACTTGCCCAAAAAGATGAGTACTGTCCCAGAAGCTTTGGGGTAAAACTGTCCATATCAGCTGTTGAGAACTAAAGGATGTAGGATTCTCTCATATGAAGGTAAGGAGGTAATAGGAGTCAGAGTGAAGGGGAACTGTAAAGAACGCATCTTTGAGATCCAGAACTGTGAAGTGGGTGGTAGAAGGGGGAATGTGAGAAGGAAGGTATAAGGGTTAGGAACCACAGGGTGGATGGGAATAACTGCCTCATTAATTAGATGGAGGTCCTGGACCATGCGATAGGTTCTTCAGGGTTTACATACTGGCAGCATGGGGGTGTTACAGGGAAGTCAGTAGGGATAAGGAGTCCCTGAAAAAGCAACTGGTCTATAATGGGTTTAAGTCCTTCCCTGTGAGTATGGGAAATTGGAAACTGGGGACATGAGGGAAACTTAGCTTGAGGTCTCAGTTGGATATGGACTGGTTTGTGGTGGGAGGCTATGACTGGCTTGGAAGTGTTCCAGACTTGGAGGTCGACCAGGTCTGGGACAATGGTAGGATAGGTGGTGTGGGCATGCTAGAGAATGTATGAAACAGAGGTAAAAGAAGGTGAGCACTAGCAGTGTGCCTGAGAAGAAACTGTAGGTTGGATCCTAGGGGTTGGAGAACATCTCTTCCTAAGAGGGGACTGGACAGGAGGGAATAACTAGGAGTGAGTGTGTAAAAGGATGTCCCTCCCGGGCACAGGCTAATTTAGCTATTCTTCTTGGAAGGAGACTTTTCTGTCAATTCCCATAATTGAAACCTGGGAAGGAAATAAAGTCTTAGAGTGGGAAGGCAAGACCGAATAGGTGGCCCCCATATCCACAAGGAAAATTATGGACTTACCCATTACCTGGAGCTTTTACCCTGGGCCTGGCTAGGTATAGGGGTCCTTGAGTCCGGGCTCCTTCAGTCTTCTGCGAATCCCAAAAGCTCATGGGAAGGGACCACCTGGCTGGCCACACCTCTCTGTAGAGATGCTGGGGAGGGACTGACCATAGGGCAGTCCCTCTTCCAGTGTCCTGCTTGTTTGCAGGTGGGACATGGCCTGGTGGGGGGCCGTGGGTTTGGGCATTGATGAGCCCAGTGACCTTCACATCCGCACTTAAAGCAGGCCCCTGGTGGTGGGGGTTGTGGCTCCCCTTTGAAGCTCTCACTGGAATCGCAGGCCACAGGGCAGCTACCTAGGCTTGGGATTGGAGTGTCACCTTTTTCTGTAAACAAACTTGCCTGGCCAATTTGGCTGAGTTTTTGGGCATTTCAGACTTTAAAGGCCATTTTTCACCAGATCTCGGATAGGGGTTTGAGGGCCCTCCTCAGCTAGCTTGAGTTTTTTTCTTATATCAGGGACTGAAAAATGAAGTAGGTTGCTAGCACTGTAGCCCCAGAGGGAGATTCAGGGTCCAGTTTAGTATATCTAGTAAGGGCCTCTGCAAGGCTGTTAAGAAACAGCTGGATTCTCATCTGGATTCTGGGTAATTTCCCTCAGTTTATTAAAGTTTACCACCTTATTGGATATTGCTTGCATGCTTGCTATGAGGTATTGGACCATGCAAGCACAGTGACGGTGGCCCTGCTGGCCCTCCTGGTAGTTCAAGTTTGGTTCAGTTATTGGAACCTGCTCCTGTGGATAAAGTTATGTCCGTTAAATAGGCTTGGTCAGCGTGGTCCTGTGCTGCCTGTTGGATACTGGGAGAAGAAGAAAGGATATTAAGACTATAAGTTTGGTAAAGATACTCAAATTCCTTAATATATGTAGAGGAATCAGCAGAGAAAGACCCTAAACAAGAATGGAACTTAGATTCACATAACCCTTTTGCACTAGCTATTTCCTGGAGAGGATAAAGAAGCCCTGGGTTAGGCAGTGGAAGAGTCTGATAAAGTTGCCTGTTAGTGCTGACAGGGGAGGAGGGAACAGACTAGGCAGAGAGACGTTCTGAAGGAGGAGGTGGGAGGGGAAGTGGGAGGGCTCCGAGGAGGAAGGGGAGGAAGGAGCTGCTTCCGCAGGAGAAGGGGGCGGGTTTCAGCTGGAGAAGGACAGGAAGAGGAGGTGGAGTTCTGACCAGAGCATGGAGGCAGATAGGGTTTGGGACTGCTCAGGGGAGGGGAATGTGGGTGGTGGAGCAGGTAGAAGGAGGAGCGGGGCAAGCACCAAATTTCAAAAAGAAAGCTTGCGAATGGTTGTGAGTGCCTTTTGGTGGCCATCTTGAGATCTAAAACATACTGAGGCTTGAATAAAAAACTAGCTGCTTATGGCTTAAGTCTTTGGAAAATCTCAGTTTAGTAAAATTATGGTGGATACACCCCAAAGGAGTTTTGGGGTCTAGTGAGCTCCCGGTATTTCCCATTAGCCATCCAATTTCACCCAGACAGATGTGCCAGAATCACAGAAGGCGTCCCAGTTCTGACTCCTGCACACCGGAGAACAGTAGATGGGCTGTAAATCAAGATGTCTCTCGTCTTTTGGGGGCCCAAAAATGGAAAAACGGGGGGCTGACTGGAGGTTGGAACGTCTCCACAACAACCAGAGCCCAAATGGAGCAGAGGCGAGGCCTGTGGGGTGCCCACAGACAGACCTCCTGCAGAAAGGAGGGTGTAGATTGGAACGGTGTATGGGGAAAAATCCAGGGAACTCACTGCGCTTTGAAGCGGGATGGACCAAACAGAGCAGAACTGAGCGGGACGGATCAGAATCTCCTGGTTCTTCTGAGGATGGGGTGGGTCTCAAACCCGAGTTGGGGGAGCCCAAAAAACCCCCCTCCCGGGTTTCAGCACCAAATATAAGCTTGGGCGGGCTCGGCGGGCTCAACAGCAGGACCAAATGTAAATTCAGCCGGTCTCTGAGGGCACAGTTAGCAGCCAAATAAAATGGTACAGAAAAGTGGCCAAAGCAAGCTTTATTGGAATTTGGCTCTTGGGCAAAATTCCCAGACACTCCGGGGTATAGGGACCTGGAGAAAATCACACATGGCCCTGGCTGCCCAGGGTTTTTATAGACTAGGATGAGAGGGGGTCTTGTTGAATGACACGTGGGTGTGAAGGGTCAGTGGAACTTTCCATCCACCTTGCTGAGAACTTTCTGGTCACCTTTGGCAGGCTGGTTTTTGTTCTAGCTGCTCAGGTTTGCCCCCTACAGTCGCCTAATTTCTGACCTAACACTCAGAATTAGCAACAAACAAACTCCTTAAGAGTGGAGATAAAATTTTGCCTCCCTAAAATTTTGCCTTCTTGACAACACTCTGAACATCCTCAGAAGAGACAACAATACTGACATTGTTATTCTTCCCACCTTCCAGGAACATTATCGGAAATGTTACAGTACCACAGACATAGAAGGGTAGGAGTGAATCCCAGGACTAACTCAAAAATTCATGTTGCCTTCCCCACCATCCTGAGTTTAATGACAGCACATTCTGGAATTTTTCTAGAAGTTATATACAAAAGAAATCTTGTGCCTAAAGTGAACATTACCATACCTCTAGTAAGTGAGGACAAGTCAGTGACTCCCTGGAGACTGGAAATCAGCTAGCAGTGGGAGGCATGGGGCAGGGAGGGGATCTGACACATTCTTTGGACTCTGCCTTTTGCACACTGCAGGAGACCAAGAGGTGTGTGGCCTGACAGCTTGGGCTAGGGTGTGTTTCTCTTTTGACAGGAGACAGAGATAAGACAGAGATTCAGAGAGAGAGAAGAAGGGTCCACGATAGAGGCAGAGATGGAGACAGAGACAGAGATAAAGGTGGGTCAGTAGTGAATAACAGCAATGGAGCATAGTGCCCCTTGGAAGGCAAGACACTTGCAGAGCGCTTACCTGTCACTCAAGGACTGAGCTCCACCCTCCACACCCGAAGGAAAAGGAAAGACACAGGATGCAGGTGAAAAGGGAGTTTCTGGTCAGGGAGTGGCCTGGAGCCTCACTGACCTTGCTAGACCCAGCCAGGCCCCTGTGTCCCAGGGACCTGGGCTGGAGGAAGCCCCTGCAGAGGTGAGAGTGCTTCCTGTTTGGAAACCACCAGTAGGAAACTAGCTGTGCTGCCAATGTCCCCACCAGCTGGGGCGGGGACCTAATTGTGGAAACTCATGGTCCCAGAGAGGCTGTGTTCAGACACCAGTCTCGCCATTCTCCCAGGACCATGCGATCCTCTTTGCCTTTAACTGCCAGTTTGATAAAGGCATTGGTGAGCACACACATGGACTACTGTTAAGCTCTACAAGATGTCCAGTGCCCAGTGCAATGAGGGGGAGCTGTCATTCAGTGCAGAGCTGGGGGGACGGTGGTCAATGGGAGAGCTGGCCCCATCCAGATGGTGTGGCCACTTCTGTGCAGCTTCTTGCCACTCACCTTCTCAGGAGAAAGTAGAAATCCAGAGTTCTATGTGAAGTCCACTTTTCAAAGCACCGTAGGGAAGCAACAAGGACTTCCCTGAAGCTGTGAGTGTCTATGAACTGTTTTCTTCCCAGAGTCACCTGTGGTCACTCAGAGAGATAGGTGTGCATTCAATGGCCTTCTTTAGAGGATCCCAGGCACTGCAGATGTTGTGATCACTTCCTCAGGTATGAGATGCGGAACAGGATGACAGGTGATGGTCATCTTGGCTCTTACCCCGGTTGCTTATTCCCAGGCTCTTTCTCCTCAGTGACCCCCATGTCTTCCTTATCCAATCATATAATTGTCCTTTTACTACTCAAATGACACGAAGTCCTTCACTGTCCTTCCACCACTGAGACCTTTCCCCAGTGGCCAGAGTCACTTTCAGTTAGAACTGTGGAGAACATTTCCCTCATTAACTCACAAATATACACACATGAACTGGAAACACATTAGAGAAACACACCATGAAGAAAGATGCAGAAGATTGAGTCATTTGACAGCAACAGGTGACCTCTGAGCTAGTGGGAGCAGGGAACTGAGTTCTGGGGAAGCTGAGGAAGGGAATGGGGCAGGTGGCTCCATGGTGAAGAGCACTCCAGGCCATGGGATTGGGAAGTGCAAAGACCCTGAGGCAGGAGCTCTTACAAGATGTAGATATTCATAATCAAGCTGTTCATACTCATGACCTTGGTTCTGCTTATTTGAAGAAACTTTCTCACAATAAATCCGTTTGATGTTCATACCTATAAAAAAAAAGATGTTTGAAGATGACCAATGTCCAAGGGCAGGCCCTGGATGACGTGAGCCACAGTCCTGCAGGGAAGGCAGTGGTTAGATATAGATTCAGGTGAAGCCCTGGGGCATGCCAACTCTATTATCATCACTGTCCCACCTCCTGTTTCCCCATGTTCCTAAGGAGCTTGACCCCATGAAATCAAATTTTTCTCCTACAATTAAACACACACCCACAGCAAGTCATTATCTCCTGGGCTGTCCAACCCCTCTGTGTCCCTGAGGCTTCATGGTGGGGGAAGGGAATCCAGGAGTCTGGTCTGGAGGGGATGTTGTGTGCATCTGCTCCAGCTGAAGCAGTCCTTGGACCCAAGTCTCTGGGCTGGAAATTGAAGCCTTCACTTTTGAATCTTCTAGATACCAGATCCCCTGAAAGTTCAGCTGGGCATTGGGAAGGTAGGTCATGTATTTTTGTGTTTGCTTAGAACTCTGGACTTGGGGTCTGCTCAGCATTTACTGGTGTGTTGCACTTAACACCAGCAGTGCATGGAGTGCCAGTAAGTATGGGGCCTGCCACTGTTTAGTCATGTATCATGAATCCTTCAATGGCTTCCTAGACAGTATTGCTTGATGTGAGGGAGAGATGTAGAAGGTTAAATGGAAAAGAACCAAAGAAATGCCTCTTTGTTCTGACCTCACTCCACTGCATGCTTGCTTATACTGTTTTCCTTCCTGCCTCCCAAGGTTGTGTCTATGTTGACAGTACAGGAGGACCTTCCCACACCCTGACTGTGGCCCTGATGTGTAAGAAATCATTCCAAAATGTACAATCAAAAAAATTTTCTCAAATAATCAAAATGACTCTCTCCACAGGGTCTTTTTGACCTACATGTGCATGGATTGTTCTTGTGATTGTTGTGGCTTTTGCCTTTATAAACTCTGTCCTTTCAAAGTTCAGCACTGGGAGTTCTTTGGGGTGTAGGCCTGCTCCCAACCACTTGCCTGGCATGCTCTGAAAGGACCTTTTTTCAATTTGGCCCAATCTGCATGGTGGTTTGTGATTCTCTGAACAAAGGCAGACCAGTTTTAAAACCATATTAGCTAAATAGCTGTCCAGGTGGTCCCCCCAAGGTGACCCAGAATGGAAACCACAGGGGATGTGAGTGGGAGAGGCTTGGGAAACTGAGTTCTCATGACTGGGTAACCCTCCCTGCCCTGAGTCCATTGGAGTCATGGAGAGAGTTGTCAGAGTGACTCACCCATGGCCCAGGGAGGTGGGAAAGGTTAGTCATGGAAATAAATCGGGTCTGT
>NW_025920588.1:0-49434 GCF_902686445.1 Sciurus carolinensis | reverse complement strand
GAAGCAGGGGCAAGAGAAAGAATGTGTGGGATGGAGAATATGCTCAATTGGTGACTATGAATGGAGACTTTAGGATCATACACATATGAACCACTAGCCAATATATTCACAATCTACTGATTAATTCCTCGATTCTCTTTGTTAAATATTGTTCCCTTGGTCATTTTCTTTTGAAAAATTCTAAAGAGCAGAGAACTCTGCATAATGGACAAGGCAGTTTTGCTGGTGGATTTCGCCCATCATCTCAGGAAAGGGTGAGGCAGAGGAAGATTTTCCTACTGTGCTATGCCTGTTTCCCTCAGTGAGTGGGTGCTTCAGCAATTTAGCCGGATGCTGTTGTGAGATATAACAAGGCAAAGGGAAGTGTTGATGGCTCATGGGGTCTGGGGTCGCAGAAGCGAAACGTGGAGGCAAAAAGAAAACATTTCTCATCCAGTTTCAATTTTCTGCTCCATATGTTCTCAGTTATTAACCTCAGGATTCATTACAGAGAGATCGTGGCTGAAAGTCATACCCTTGATCCTACATTCATTCAGGTGCATTCACTTCCACTCAGAAAAACGCATCAATTGCTTCCCAGTTCTCCTGTGATATGAGAAACAATCATGGGAGAAGTCTTCTAATCAAAGGGGAGGGAGCAGGCTCTGGGCAACTAGGTTGTGAAGGGTGCGGGGTCTAGGCTCCGGTAGGAGAAGGCAGATGGTTGCACACCCCAGAGGGTTCTTGAAGCCTTGGGCAACACGAACTTTGAAGACTGGCTCACGTGACATGGCTCATGCACCCCCGATTCCATCTGAGGTCACAGAGGAGTGGCCTGAGAACACGGTGGCGTCACGGATACCATGGCAACCGGAGAAAATTCAGCTCCTGGCTGCTTCAAGCCCACTTTCAAGACAAGCACCGGCTCAGCTGTGAGGGTAAGAGGACAGAGGAAGGGAGCGGGTTGCAGGGTCTTGTATTTTTAAAGAAATGATTTTATCCTTGTTGCCTGGTCAACCAGAAACCAGGTTGTAGTCGGTATTCCGCTCCGTGTGCGATAAATCCCCCATATCCAGGCAGGACCAGGGTTCCCACTGAAGCCCGACAGTTCGCATTTCAACCAAGACACGCTAGGTGGTGTTGTGCACCTTTGGCCCCACCGTTCATACTGAAAGCCCGCTCACCTGGTTCTACTGCAGGCTATTAACCCCCAACAAGGTCCAGTGTAAGAGGCTGGGACTGAGCGGTGCCTGCGAACACGTGGCTCAACAAGCTGACCACCGGCACCAGTGGATTTGCACTACGACCACGCTCCTCAAGGACTGTAAGTGCCGGCTTCTCTTCAGATTCAGGAAACTAGCCTAGAGGCCCAGAAGCCACACACAGAGATGGGTGGTGTGCGCTCAGCTCAGCAGAGCGTGCAGTGCAGCGTCGGGGCTTAAGTGATCATTGAATTGGGACACATCACGTTCTGTCCTTCGGGTTTCCCCTACTAACGTACAAATCTGCAAAGGAGAGAGCTGAAACTTGGGATATGTGTGGCTCCTCTGGTGCCTCATGAAAATGGAGTGAGTCATTCACTCAGCATGTTGGACGGAGGACAGAATGGACGTGACAAGAAAGGAGAGTAGTTCTGTGCTCACTCCAACTGCCAGACCCCACCTGCTTGGCTGCTGCATGACGACTCTGTTGCACCCAGAAACTTTCCTGGTGGGAGTTTTCCAGCCGCCCGTCAAAACAACTAGAGATGCAGAAATGTCTTGCCAATCTGCATTCACACAATGGTTCGTCTTCTTGACCAGAAAAATGCCCCTCAGTCCCAAGGGTCTGTGAGATATTGTCAGGAATCATCTAACCAGCCCTGGCAGGGAGGAGCCTACAAGCCCGTGAATGAAATAAAAGCCTGGCGATGGCATGATGAGCAGTTTCACAGGGCATAACACCAGCTTTGAACATAGACCCTTCTGAAAGTGGAATGGTGCAGAGCCTCCAAACTGAATTTTCTAACGGGGAGCGTGAGGACATTTGCGGGGAGAGAAAAGCAGCAGATGGTCTTCCTGGAAAACATCTTCAGAGAAGAGACTATGAAACTCGACATTGTTCATGTTCAACCCACAAATACCTCAATATATATACCACCTCATCATACACTACTAATACAGAAGGTAGTTATTGTCTGTTCATTCTGTATGCAACCATGATCACCAACCCTAATGTCATTGCAAGTACATCAGTGCCCCGGAAAGTCCTGTGTCTTTCTGTGGCTCCCAACGAACAGTCGAATATACGTATACTGATTCCTATATTTTTCTGGCAGGAGAACCGTGAGCAAAGGCTTTCCAAACATCACAGCTCCCACCCCAGGACCTCCAATTTTAACCAGCTGATCCTGGACTATTCAACCCTAATCCCTGGCTCTCTGAATGAAGAGTTCACGACTATGTCAGAAAAGGAATCCCCCAAAGGACTATGAATATTCAAGTGGGAAGACCCTATATCGCAGCACACTAATGTCAAAACAGAAGTGGTTCCATGATAATCAAAACTTTAATAGAACTACTGAGAAGAAAAAGCATACCTCAAGCATTTGCAGAGTGTCAAATGCACTTTCTATTCTGACAGGTTTCTACCCCCGCCCACATGCCCTATGCCTAATGTCTCTTGTTTCCTCCTTCCGCTGTGAGATCTTGCAAAGAGGTGTTTGGTGTCATTTCTTACCCACAAAAGCATCCTGCATTCATTCCCAGATCCCCGGTAAAACTGAGAGCAGCTCACACCCCGAGTGCTTGTTATGCTTCAACCAATTCTAGGCTGCATCTCCTGAGGAGGTCCATCGAAATTAACAAGCGTGCCTAAAAGAGGTCCATTCCTCTTGGCACTGGAGCTCCAATGATATTGGAAGAGTAGGTTGTAAAACCCCATGAGAGTCCTGAATCCTAGCAGTAGAGGCTCACATCAAATCAGCCTGAAACCTACCATTATTCATCAAGAAGTCACAAGCAAGCCACTGCAAAGCCAAACTGTCAGAGAAACTCCAGGGCAACGAGCGGCTGTCTTTTGTGTTCATCACTTGGTTTTACAGTTTTCATTGAGGTTCACGTGGAAAGTGCGCAGGTGTGGAATACCCCTTCTTTGTCAGAGGGTATGGGAGTGTATCCAAAAAACCTAAAGAGAGTCAGGTGTAAGTGCGGTTGTCCTTTTGAATTTCCGGACACCGAAACCTGGTGAAGAATGCACAGGGGAGGAAGGTGGTGAAGAATTATTGGCATAATGATTACCGTGAGAGACCGGTAATCTCTGTCCTAAGGAGAGTAGAGTGAGGTCTTGGAAGTAGTTCTCTGAAGAAAGGCCGGTGAGTGTGCAGCACTGCTCAGAAGGAGCACATTTGCAAACTGAATGGTACCCGTGGAAGTGGGTGGCACGTGAAACAGGTGCTGTTTACCAGTTTTGATTCATTTGTGAGGCGAGTAGAAAAGCAACGCAAGTGGTGAGGGGATGGAGGTTTAGGAGTACCCGATTCGTCCTCCTTTGTCTGTTTGTAATTTCCCTGAACTAACAGTGCTGCCCCTGTGTCGGAACCTGGTCTCCAGCATGGGAGGCAGGAACTCTACGTGATGGGCTATAACACCAGTCCACGAACGTCTGCTCTGAGTTACTACACTTGATCCCCTACAGTCCTCATTGGTGAAAAAGTATGCAGAGAAACAATCATGACCAAGCCAAACAATGTCTAAGGAATTCTTAATCCTCTTGTTCATGACAATCCAGCAAGGAACTCTTTTGCATGTCAATTCCCAAGAGCAGCAGAGTGTCCAGAGGGACAGATTTTTCCCCTCTTCACTTATGGAGGAATATGGATGTAACTGATCTCTGAGCACAAATTTGTATCAGGGATCCAAGGAGGCAGAAGCAGGGGCAAGAGAAAGAATGTGTGGGATGGAGAATATGCTCAATTGGTGACTATGAATGGAGACTTTGGGATCATTCACATATGAACCACTAGCCAATATATTCACAATCTACTGATTAATTCCTCGATTCTCTTTGTTAAATATTGTTCCCTTGGTCATTTTCTTTTGAAAAATTCTAAAGAGCAGAGAACTCTGCATAATGGACAAGGCAGTTTTGCTGGTGGATTTCGCCCATCATCTCAGGAAAGGGTGAGGCAGAGGAAGATTTTCCTACTGTGCTATGCCTGTTTCCCTCAGTGAGTGGGTGCTTCAGCAATTTAGCCGGATGCTGTTGTGAGATATAACAAGGCAAAGGGAAGTGTTGATGGCTCATGGGGTCTGGGGTCGCAGAAGCGAAACGTGGAGGCAAAAAGAAAACATTTCTCATCCAGTTTCAATTTTCTGCTCCATATGTTCTCAGTTATTAACCTCAGGATTCATTACAGAGAGATCGTGGCTGAAAGTCATACCCTTGATCCTACATTCATTCAGGTGCATTCACTTCCACTCAGAAAAACGCATCAATTGCTTCCCAGTTCTCCTGTGATATGAGAAACAATCATGGGAGAAGTCTTCTAATCAAAGGGGAGGGAGCAGGCTCTGGGCAGCTAGGTTGTGAAGGGTGCGGGGTCTAGGCTCCGGTAGGAGAAGGCAGATGGTTGCACACCCCAGAGGGTTCGTGAAGCCTTGGGCAACATGAACTTTGAAGACTGGCTCACGTGACATGGCTCCTGCACCCCAGATTCCATCTGAGGTCACAGAGGAGTGGCCTGAGAACATGGTGGCGTCACGGATACCATGGCAACCGGAGAATATTCAGCTCCTGGCTGCTTCAAGCCCACTTTCAAGACAAGCACCGGCTCAGCTGTGAGGGTAAGAGGACAGAGGAAGGGAGCGGGTTGCAGGGTCTTGTATTTTTAAAGAAATGATTTTATCCTTGTTGCCTGGTCAACCAGAAACCAGGTTGTAGTCGGTATTCCGCTCCGTGTGCGATAAATCCCCCATATCCAGGCAGGACCAGGGTTCCCACTGACGCATTTCAACCAAGACACGCTAGGTGGTGCTGTGCTCCTTTGGCCCCACCGTTCATACTGAAAGCCCGCTCACCTGGTTCTACTGCAGGCTATTAACCCCCAACAAGGTCCAGTGTAAGAGGCTGGGACTGAGCGGTGCCTGCGAAGACGTGGCTCAACAAGCTGACCACCGGCACCAGTGGATTTGCACTACGACCACGCTCCTCAAGGACTGTAAGTGCTGGCTTCTCTTCAGATTCAGGAAACTAGCCTAGAGGCCTAGCAGCCACACACAGAGATGGGTGGTGAGCGCTCAGCTCAGCAGAGCGTGCAGTGCAGCGTCGGGGCTTAAGTGATCATTGAATTGGGACACATCACGTTCTGTCCTTCGGGTTTCCCCTACTAACGTACAAATCTGCAAAGGAGAGAGCTGAAACTTGGGATATGTGTGGCTCCTCTGGTGCCTCATGAAAATGGAGTGAGTCATTCACTCAGCATGTTGGACGGAGGACAGAATGGACGTGACAAGAAAGGAGAGTAGTTCTGTGCTCACTCCAAGGGCCAGACCCCACCTGCTTGGCTGCTGCATGACGACTCTGTTGCACCCAGAAACTTTCCTGGTGGGAGTTTTCCAGCCGCCCGTCAAAACAACTAGAGATGCAGAAATGTTTTGCCAATCTGCATTCACACAATGGTTCATCTTCTTGACCAGAAAAATGCCCCTCAGTCCCAAGGGTCTGATTGTCAGGAATCATCTAACCAGCCCTGGCAGGGAGGAGCCTACAAGCCTGTGAATGAAATAAAAGCCTGGCGATGGCATGATGAGCAGTTTCACAGGGCATAACACCAGCTTTGAACATAGACCCTTCTGAAAGTGGAATGGTGCAGAGCCTCCAAACTGAATTTTCTAACGGGGAGTGTGAGGACATTTGCGGGGAGAGAAAAGCAGCAGATGGTCTTCCTGGAAAACATCTTCAGAGAAGAGACTATGAAACCCGACATTGTTCATGTTCAACCCACAAATACCTCAATATATATACCGCCTCATCATACACTACTAATACAGAAGGTAGTTATTGTCTGTTCATTCTGTATGCAACCATGATCACCAACCCTAATGTCATTGCAAGTACATCAGTGCCCCGAAAAGTCCTGTGTCTTTCTGTGGCTCCCAACGAACAGTCGAATATACGTATACTGATTCCTATATTTTTCTGGCAGGAGAACCGTGAGCAAAGGCTTTCCAAACATCACAGCTCCCACCCCAGGACCTCCAATTTTAACCAGCTGATCCTGGACTATTCAACCCTAATCCCTGGCTCTCTGAATGAAGAGATCACGACTATGTCAGAAAAGGAATCCCCCAAAGGACTATGAATATTCAAGTGGGAAGACCCTATATCGCAGCACACTAATGTCAAAACAGAAGTGGTTCCATGATAACCAAAACTTTAATAGAACTACTGAGAAGAAAAAGCATACCTCAAGCATTTGCAGAGTGTCAAATGCACTTTCTATTCTGACAGGTTTCTACCCCCGCCCACATGCCCTATGCCTAATGTCTCTTGTTTCCTCCTTCAGCTGTGAGATCTTGCAAAGAGGTGTTTGGTGTCATTTCTTACCCACAAAAGCATCCTGCATTCATTCCCAGATCCCCGGTAAAACTGAGAGCAGCTCACACCCCGAGTGCTTGTTATGCTTCAACCAATTCTAGGCTGCATCTCCTGAGGAGGTCCATCGAAATTAACAAGCGTGCCTAAAAGAGGTCCATTCCTCTTGGCACTGGAGCTCCAATGATATTGGAAGAGTAGGTTGTAAAACCCCATGAGAGTCCTGAATCCTAGCAGTAGAGGCTCACATCAAATCAGCCTAAAACCTACCATTATTCATCAAGAAGTCACAAGCAAGCCACTGCAAAGCCAAACTGTCAGAGACCCTCTTTTCACTTTTACTCTCTAGCTTCCACATATGAGAAAAAAAACAAAAATGGTCCTTCACCTTTTGAGTGTAGCTTATTTTACATAATATAATGTTCTCAATTTCTGTCTATTTACATACAAATAATAAAGATTTTTTTTATTTATTGACATAAAATTTTGTTGCATAAATATACCATATTTTATTTTCTGTTCATCCACTGATAGATAACTTGACTGTTTTTTTAGTTTGGTTAATGTGAACTGTGCTGTTACAAATTTGGGTTACACAGCTATTGCTATATTATGGTGAATAATTCTTTAAATGTACACTGAACAGGGGTACACCTTGGCTATTTGGAAGTTATATTCCTAGTCTTAGAAATCCCCACACTGATTTCCATAGTGGTGTACTAATTTGCCATCCCACTAAAACTGTGAAAAGTGTTTCTTTTTTGTTCACATATTCTTCAGCATTTATTTTTATTTGCATTTTGAATGATGTATCTTATGACTAGAATTAGAAGAAATTTCAGTGTAATTTTTTATAATTAGTAATTATTTTGAGCATTTTTAATGTATTTTTTGGACATATTTATTCATTTTGAGATGTGACTGCATAGGGCATTTGAACATTTATTAATTGGATTATTTGTGGGGTTTTCATGTTAAGTAATTTTAGTTATTGTTATATTCTGAATATTAATGTTAAGAAAAGTAGCTAGCAATGATTTTCTCTCATTCTGTTGGTTCTCCACATTCTAAATTTCTTCTTTTGCTGTTCAGACATTTTAACATTGATTCCATCATACTTATTAGTATGCAACATTAATTCTTCAGTCTTAGGTGTGCTACTGAGAACATTGTTACATGTGCCTTTAGTTTGGAGAGTTGATCCCAAGTTTTCTTCTAAGAATTGCAGAGTTTCTAGCCTCATTTCAAAGTTTCTATTCAATTTTGAATTGACTTTCTGCACAGAGTGACAGACAAGATTATTTTCTCATTAAAATAAATATGAATAACCATTTTTTTCAAGAACAATTTATTAAAAATACTGTTTTGTCAAAGGTATGTTTTTGTCCCCTTTATACTATCTTAACATTCATAATCTACACAGCCTCTGTGGTTCTTGGTCACAACCATAACCTTCATAACATCTATTACCTATGTATTTCCATGACATGTGTACCCTCTATGACTTTTCCAGACTCTATGAAATGTGTTTGTTTTTGCTCTGAAAAACCTAAATAAACTTTATGATATATATGCCTTTAATAGACCTTATACCATCTGAAGCATCTATTGCCTGAGTAGATTTTATGTTTTGTTAAGTCTCTGTGACATGTGTAACATTTATGACCTCAGTAACTTAAAGAATGTAGTAGCTTCTATCTACTTTGTAATCTCTATGTAAGCATAGGTTACTTACTTGTGTAACTTTGATAGCCTGAATAACAAGGTCCTCTATTATCTGAGTAGAATGAAAGTTCTCATCACCTCTTCAGTTTTACTTTCCATTGCATAGCCTATAATCTGAGTGTCATCTAAGACTTACATAATGTCAGCGGACTCCTTCATCTCTATCAAATTGTAGTTCCTGTGGTTTCTTTGGTGTGTTTATCATCCTGAAACTGTGCATCTTTATTGACCCATGGATCCTCAGTGACTGAGTGTTATCTATGATGTAGTCAACCTCTGTGAGGTGCTTAGACTTAATGGCATGATAAGTCTAAATCAACTTAGCAGCCCTATGACCAGTGAAGCTTCTATGATCTGTGAAGGTTATGTGATATATTGACTCTGTGTTCGTAGTGGTCTCTATATCCTGCATAGTGTCTACAATCTGAGAAATTGAAATTTATTTATCAACTCCTATGATCTGTCTACGCTTCATGACCTAAAGAGCACCAGGATGCTTGAGGAATTTATGGCCTTAATATTCTCTAGCACAAGTGTATCCTTTGTGACATGTTTAAGTTAGCTGTCCTAAATATACTAAGTGATTTTAGTAACCTCTTTGAACTGAGGAGACTCTATGAACTGTACAGTCTCTATGGTATGCAAAATCTTTATGGCATCAGTATTCTAAATGAAATGAAATGCTTCTATTATTTAATACTTTATAAAATTATAACATCTATAACCAAGGACCTTTGACTTGAATAGACTTTGTAACCAAAGAAGCAAAAATTACTTCAGTAGTCTCTATGATCTTGTTGACTCCTAATTACTGGGTAGTCTGAGACATGGTTTACCACTCTAACCTGAGTACTCTCATTGGCTTAAGTAACCTCAATTTCCTTAGAAGTGACTATAATTTGTGAAGTTTCTATGGACACTGTAGCCTGTATAACCTGAGTAGACTCTATAACCTGCACAGCCTTTCGGTCCTTTGCACACCGTATAACCTGCACAACATCTATGACCTATGTATCTTTCATGACATGAGAATATCCCATGTTGTGTTTATTTACAGGGTCTGAGTAGACTGTCATTTTCAGGTCCATACTCCTTTGCAGCCTCAGATTTCTAAATGTCCATAGTATGCATTGTGACTTCTGCAGATTTCAAGACCTGGGTAGCCAAAATGACATTAGAAGTCTCTAATGTCCTGAAAAATCTATATGATCTGCATAAATTCTACTATGTACTTAACCTTCACTTCCATGTCACCTCTAAAATTTTTACAGCTTTTATGACATCAGTAGCCTCTATAAACTTAGTAAATACTTTGGCCTAGGTAATTTCCATGCCTTCTTCAATATCTAAGACCCCAGCCTGTGTGGTCTGAGTCGACAAATGACCTGAGCCTTGATGCCCTGTACAGCCTTTACAGACTGAGTGTCTTAAAAACCCTCACTATCATCTATGGACTTAGTAGACACTATGACCTTCATAGCCTCTTTTTCCTGAGTAGTCTATTGTTTTAATTGCCCTATAATCTCAGTAGTCTCTATGACCAATATAGTTTCTCTCACCTGTACTTCTACTATGAACGAAGTATCCTATTTTACATGAAAAACCCTGAAATTATGGCATGATTAGATGGTATGTCTTACACTGCATTTATGACCCATGTAACCTTTATGAACTTCATTGACTGTATGACCTGTATAGACTTCGAGGTTTGAGTAGTCTCAATCACCTGCATTGTATCCATGGTCTACGTAATTCCATGACTTATGCTGCACATAAACAATATGGTGTAAATCATCTTCATGGCTTGAGTAGTGTAAATAACTTCTGTAATATCAAAACCCTAGGGACCATTATGATCTGCTAGCCTCTGTGATCTGTGTTGACTCAACAAACTGCATAGTCACTGTGTCTTCTATGGTTTGTTTCTATGGCCTGTTTAACTTCTATCACTTAGGTAAATTCTATGACCTGTGTAGCCTCTGTGAACTACAAAGTTTCTCTTACTTGAGTATCTAGCAAAATATGCACAGCCTCTATGGTCAGCATATCCTCTATGACCTGATAGCCTCTTTGTATTACAATGGTTTCAGGTATATGTAAACTCTAAGGAATGAATATTCTAATACCTTGTAGTCCCTTAAGACTGAAGACAGATTTTAGCCAGGGTATTTTTAGGACCTGTGTAGCCTCTATGTCCTTTGAAGCTTCTGTAGTATAAGTAAATTCTATAGTTTGTGTAGCATCTATTTTAAAAGTAGAGTTTTTTTTTTCCTGCCCTGTATGACCTTACTAGGGTAACTGCCACACCTTCCTTGACTTGAGTACCCTTGTGGAACTCAATATCACTAGAACTACCATAACCTCTGTGACAAGCATAGCTGATATAACCTGTGCACTCTCTATGATGTGAGCAGCTTTTAGGGCTTTTATCCTACATGGCCACAGTCAGCTCAATGTCCTGCATACCTTCTATAACCTGAAGAAACTCTAGGACCTATGAAGACTCATAGTACTGTGTAGCATCTATAACAGTAAAACCTCTGGACCTTCATAGCCTCTGTTACCTGTGTAGCCTCAGAGATGTGCTTAATTTCTTTGCCTGGAAATCCTATATGACCTGTGTAACTACATAGCCTGAATAGCTTAAAGGACTTTAGTATCCTGTATGACTTCAGACTCCACTATTATCAGAGTAGCCTCTATGGGATGAACAGTTTACATGATCTCATTAGACTCTAAAAACTGCAGAGACTTCTTGACCTGTGTAACCTTTATAACCTGAGAAGCCTAAAAGATCTTAATAGATCTACGACTTGCTTATACTCTTTGACCAGTAAAAACTACATGGCATGAGTATCTCCTTTGAAGTACATGTCCTGTATTCTGTCCTGTCATCTTTTAACTAGTATGATCCTTTAAAATTCATGACTTGAGTATTCTCTATAGCCTGGCTAGCTTCCATCACCTGAGTAGTCTATCTTCTGCACACCTCTGTAAATTCAATGACCCAAGTGTTCTCTAAAATATCCATAGTCTCTTTGACTTCAGTAGCATTTACAATATGTGTAGCCTCTCATCTGAGTAGCTACTATCATCTGCCTAGAAAATATGGCATGAGTAACCTCAATTGCCTTCATACCTTCTAAAATATGAGCAGTATTAAGAAATGTAGCCATTTTGAACACCATAGCCTGTATTGCCTATATAGCCTTTTATGGCCTATGTGGTCTCTATGTCCTGAGTAAACTCTTTGACCTATATTGTATCTAGACTTTAGATATTTTGATATTCTCTATAGCACCTGTGAACAGAATAATTTTATGGCCTGCAGTCTATGACATGAGTAAGCATTACATTCTAAGTAACCTTTAGGACTTGCATGGTTATCGCGCTCCCTCTGGCCGCAGAGAGAGACACGACAAATGTCTGAAGCTTTGGAAGTTTATTATGCACAGTCCCTCTCCTACACTTCTCTTACTCCCAGCTTCTGCGCACTCCCAGCTTCTCTTCTCTCAGCTTCTTCTTACTCCCAGCTTCCGCGCACTCCCAGCTTCCAGCTCAGCTTCAGCCTCCGCCTCCCTACTCTCCCACCCACCAGGCTTATATACACTTCAACCAATCAGGGGAGAGTACACGAGGTAAACGCAGACAGCTGCAAGCATAGGATAGGTACACGAGGGGGGCATGCTCTAATCACATCGTTAACTAGCCAATCATTGGAATTCGCTGGTTGTTTACTGTATAGCTGGCCACTTTTGGCTCAGCGTCAGGCGCCATCTTGACCGTGCCCAAGGCTGGGGGTCCCGGAAAACCCGACATATCCCCCTTCTTTACTATTAAACTAAGGCTCGGGACCGTGTCTGTCTTAGGCTGAGTGGTCAGCATATGTCCTTACCCGTCATCAGAGCCTGCAGAGCATGCTGCAGCTCCTGTCTTAGGTTGGTACACAGCCACCTCCTTCATTACCCGTCTTTGACTACCGGTCCAGCATCAAGAGCCATACTAATGGGGGGCTGTCGGCCTTTAGGGCGGTCATGGCCTGATGAAAGATAATTTGATCTCTCTATTGGCTAGCTCGTAGATGCATGCCAAAACGAATGAAGAGAAGGAGGCCAAGGCAGAGGAGTACCACCATAGCTCCTAAGCCTGCCCGCTGTTTGATAAATCTATAAACAGAAGAAAAACCATATAGCCATATTAAATACAGAAACAATATACATCCCAATGGAGTTACAATACGGGCAACACAAAACAGCTCTCAGGGAATAAACGCATCCCAGTCCCAAAAGTTCTTGCAAGGTATCCACTTGTTCTTATAGTGAGTCCACTCTGATAGAGTCTCTATGGTCTGTAAGGCTGCAGCTGTATCTTCGACCAAATGATCGTTGTTATGGTTGTGTCAATGCTGCTACTGCAAGGACTGTGGTGGCAATGATCACGGCTGTTGCAATGTCAAAGCCTCTTCTGTTTCTTGATAATAACACTGGCAATTCTATATCTGCAACAGAAACTAGGACTGGTAGGAAGATAGAAATGTGCAAATTGCACGGGTGGCAAAAGAACCATTCCAGCATTGTGAGAGATAGCACACGGTTAGTGAACAGTTAAGAGGTGTTATTAGAAATGTTAGTTGGTAGAAACATAAAAGGGAGGAAATACACAAGCTGACGTGGGAGGAAAAGCAATATCACAGCTAGGGTCAGCAGGACGAGTTGCTCTACTCTGGGTCTGATTTGTAGTATGATTCCAATGGCAAAGTGCAGAAATTCCTCCTGTTAAAGCAAAGAAAGGCTAGAGATATCCTTGTCACCAAAAGCAGCACGACCTGAAGAATCATCAGTAGAATTGACAGGCTTGTAGAGGAATTGGTGAAAAACAAGAAAAGGAAGGATAAAAAATGTGTTAGTTAGAAGTGAAAAATATGGCCAGGCTAACAATGGCCCATAGGTTCCGGGTTTGCCTTTCCGTCTGAGTTTTTGTTATTGGAGGAAGGCTCAGACTCGCCATTGCGAGGAGGAGCAGCATCACTTGCATGCTGTAAAACTCTGATTAGCCTTTCTGGAATCCAGACTGGAGTCTGTTGATCCTGTGGGAAAATACAAACAGACCCTCGGACCCAACAAAGGACTGGATCCGGTCCTTTCCAACAACCTGTCAGGATATCTTTCCATTTTGCCCATACTTGAGGAGTATTATGGGGATTATAATGTCAATCAGCTGCAGAATGGCCGTCCCTATCCAGAGTTAAGAAATTTAGAATGAAAAGAACTAAATTAAGTTTATCTTTAGGAGACTTGTAGGAGGCTCCTATTCCCCCTTTTTGTTTATTTAGACAATTTTTTAAAGTAAGATGTGCTCTTTCCACAATGCCCTGTCCCTGAGGAATATAGGGGATGCCAGTGACTGATTGGATGTTAAATGTTTGTAAAAACAACTGGAAGCTTTTGGAAGTATAAGCAGGACCATTATCTGTTTTAATAACTTTAGGTATGCCCCAGCCAGCAAATGCTTGTAGGCAGTGTTGAATGACATCTTTTACCTTTTCTCCAGAATGAGCGGAAGCCATAATGACCCCTGAAGCAGTGTCTACTGACACATGTACATACTTAACAGTACCAAATTCAGAAATATGGGTTACATCCATCTGCCAAATATGACCAGGCAGCAGTCCCCTGGGGTTAACTCCAAAGGATTGTACTGGGATTAAAGGAGCACAATGTTGACAATTTTTTACTATTTGTCGAGCCATACATTTAGATATAGGAAATTTTCTGCTCAAAGTAGTGGAATTTACATGAAATTTTTCATGAAAGAGTTTTGCTTGTTCCTCTATGGAAAAAACAAAAATTGATTTGGTGGCCATATCTACCAAGTCATTAGCATTGGCCAAAGGTCCTGGTAAATTAGAATGAGCTCTAATATGTCCTACATAGAATAGATGTTTACGCTGTAGGATAAGGTTTTGTAGCGTAGTAAAATAAGAAGCTACCGTGGACATGGAAGAAATATGGGGTACCGTTTCAAGAACCTGTAAAGCGTTAACGATATATAAGCTATCAGATAGAAGATTGAATGGCTGATTATCTGCTAATTTAAAGGCTACTATTACAGCTGCAAGTTCAGTAACCTGTGCGGAGTTGGGTGGAACTATTATGGTGTGAAGTTGTTTACTGATAAGTACTGCACCTACTCCATTTTTGGAGCCATCAGTAAAAATGGTTACACAGTCTTTAAGAGGCTGGACACTAGTCACTTTTGGAAAAACTATGGGAGTATTTTTACAGAATTGAATCCAGGGATGTTGGGGATAATGGTTATCGAACTGAGCTGAAGTGGAACAATATAATACTGACCAATCATCATCATTATTAATTAGCCATTTAATTTGCTGAGTGGAATAAGGAGTTATAATAATAGACGGATGGATTCCAAAAACAGTAATGCAAGATTCTATTCCCTTGAATATTACCTGAGCAATAGCTTGGGGATATGATTGCAATGTTTTAGCCGGAGAGCTAGGGAGATTTATACTTTGCAGAGGTCCTCCTTGCCAAACTATGCCAAAAGGGGTATGTTTCTCTGAGATTATGATTAAACTTAATGGTTGAGTAGGATCACAACGATCAACGTAACACTGCTGAAGTCTATTCTCTACTAGCTGTAAGGATATCCGTGCTTCGGGAGTAAGTTTCCTAGGGGAATTCAAGTCAGGATTACCTTTTAATATATTGAATAAAGGTTTTAATTCCCCTGTGGATAATTTTAAATAGGATATGATCCAGTTAATGTCACCTAAGAGTTTCTGAAAATCGTTCAAGGTATTCAATTGATCTGTCCTGATGGTCAACCTTGTTGGTCTGACTGTAGTAGCAGTGAGCCTTGTACCCAGATATTCTTGGATCTCCTCTAATTGTAATTTTTCAGGGGCTATCGTTAGTCCTCTCTTTTCTAATGCTTGAGTTATAAATTGTAATGCTTCTAACAAAACTTCTTTTTCTGGATGGCAAATAAGTATGTCATCCATATAATGATAAATCAACAATCTCTTAAACTTTTGTCTAGTAGTTGTTAACGCTTTATCTACGTATATTTGACATGTAGCAGGACTGTTAGCCATACCTTGAGGCAACATGGTCCATTCGAATCTCTGGTCAGGCTGAGTGTGATTAAGAGAGGGCAAAGTAAAAGCAAATCTCCAACAATCATTTTTGTGTAAGGGTATAGAGAAAAAGCAATCTTTTAAATCCAGAATAATAGTAGGCCAATTTTTTGGTAGTGCAGTGACAAGAGGGAGTCCACATTGGATGGGTCCCATAGGGTACATTTGTTCGTTTATGGCTCTTAAATCATGTAATAACCTCCATTTTCCTGATTTTTTCTTTGTTAAGAATATTGGAGTATTCCAAGGAGAAGTAGAATGTTGTAAGTGACCTGCTT
Organism: Sciurus carolinensis; assembly: GCF_902686445.1. Classification (NCBI taxonomy): domain Eukaryota; kingdom Metazoa; phylum Chordata; class Mammalia; order Rodentia; family Sciuridae; genus Sciurus; species Sciurus carolinensis. The sequence continues at coordinate 33,720 of NW_025920588.1, read as the reverse complement.
GTACCTGCTCTTGTACTAACTTATGAGCTGCCTCTAGCTTCTCTTTTGTTAGGGGCCACTGTGGAATCCAGCGAGGCTTATCATCTTCCATATTATAGGGATTGATGGTTTATCAGTGGCCCCTAGGAAAAACCCAATCCATGAGAATCATTTTTTGGTGGAAGTAAAGGCAGTGGTTGGGTAGATCCTTGACTATGTCTTCCTAATCCTTTTTTATCATCATAGTTCATATTTTGTAACATATTTCTTACAGGAGTCCCTTGGTAAGTCTGATCAGTGGTGAGTTTCATATCCATTTGCTGCAGGACATCTCGTCCCCATAGGCTAATAGGAACATTACAGACATATGGCTGAAATAATCCTGTGTGTCCCTCTGTATCTTTCCACAATAATGAGGAAGCACTTTGATAGGGGCTTTCTGGTACTCCTAAGCCTCTCAAGCTCTGAGCTGCTGTGATCAATGGCCAGTGCTTTGGCCAGACCATTGCGCTAATAATACTTTTGTCTGCTCCCGTATCTAATAAACCTGTAAATTCCATATTTCCCACTTTTAATTTTAGGAGGGGCCTCTGTCCCATATCCATAGTAAGGTTTATTAAAGTGGTTCCTGTTGATCCAAAACCTCCTTGTCTTTTATTTGTATTTTTACTGGGCCACAAAGAATGTCGACTGGGCAATATAAGCATTTGTGCAATGCGATCCCCTGGAGAGATGACCGTAATTCCTTTTGGTGAAGAGACCAAGGCTTTTATTTGTCCAGTGAAATCAGGATCAATAACCCCTGGGTGTACTATAAGTCCTTTTAGTGTTGAGGAACCTCTACCTAGTAATAGTCCTACACTGTTCTGTGGGATTTTTTCATGCCAATCAGTATCAATCATCTGCACCCCCATATCTGGGGTTAGTATGAGTCTGGAGGTGGCACAGATGTCCAATCCGGCACTTCCTGAGGTGGCTCTGCGCTCCCCTTCTCTGTGGGAGGATACCACCGTCGGGGAACTTGTTGAATTACCCCGTATATTTGTTGCGGGCCCCGGGGAGGGCCCTGTCTCCCGTTTTTTTGAAGTTTAGGATTCAACCCTAGGAAATTATCCTCCCTATCTCTAATAGGCTGACAGGCACTATTCCAATGACTTCCTCTTCTGCATCTTGGACATAGCCCAGGTCCGGTTCCCAGGTTATTCTTTGTATAGATGTTCCCACCCTGGGCAAATGGTGGCCTTTTGTTTGGACAAGTGGCTTTTAGATGTCCCTTCTGTCCGCACACAAAACATGATCCTAAAGACTCTTTATTAGTTCTTGAAGGGAACCTCCCCTGGGCTTGTGCAAGTGCGGCAGACAACAAGGTGGTTTGTCTGTCTATGGCTGCTACAAAGGCACTGCTCTGTGCCGAAGTATCATTTACATCTCTACACACTTTTAAGTAGGCGGACAAGTCTTTGTTTCTCCATGGTCTTATGGCCTCCCTACACCATTTGTTAGCTTGTTCGTAAGCCAATTGTTTTACTAGGGGCATGGCTTGCTCTGCATCTCCGAAGATGCGTGATGCTGTCTGAATTAGCCTATCGACAAAATCCGCATAGGGCTCACTATTCCCTTGAGTTACCTTTGACAACTGGCCCTGCAAATCTCCTGCTCCTTGTAATGTTTTCCAGGACTTGGTTGCAGCCACGGCAATTTGCGCATAGACTGCTGGATGATAATTAAGCTGTGCCTGAAGGGTTTCATAAGGTTCTACGCCCATAAGCATGTCCCTATCGACTTGGGGATTCCCCGCTGCTGCATTTCGGCGGGCGGTATCCGTAGATATTTCTTGCCATGATGTTTTCCACATAAGGTACTGTCCCCCAGACAGAGCGGCCCTAGCAAGATTAGTCCAGTCCTGGGGCACTAAGTTTAATGATGTCAAGGTATCTACTAAGGCTATAGTAAAAGCTGACTGAGGACCATATGTGCTAACTGCTTCTTTTAACTGTTTCACTATTTTGAAGTCTAAGGGTTGGTGGAATCTTTGATTTTGAGCATCCTCAAAAACAGGATACGCTACCGATCCAAGATGACTCCATTCTGAGCATAATCCAAAACCGGACGCTTCATGAGGGGGTTCCCTATTTATGGGAGGTGCACTAGGCAACACGGGCACTAGAGGGGGCTTTTTATCTAGTCTTAATCTTTGTACTCTTTTTTCCAGTTCCTCTCCTGATAATTCCCCTTCCGATAGTTCCTCATCTGAATTAGTTCCTTTTTCTGAATTTTGAGAAAGATATGAATGTTCCTCTTTTATTTCTTCCAAAACCTGTCTTCCCTCAGCTAAAGGCTCGGTGAGTGAAGGTTTTTTGTTTTTATCTTGCAGACAGGATTTAATAAGAGACCAAATAGCCATAGTGCCTACTGGCAAAGGGTTTTGCCTATCCGCTATATGAAGGTCCTTCCCCAGCTGTTCCCACTGTAGGGTATTCAAAAGGCCCTCATCCAAAAACCAAGGGGAAATCCTTTCCACAGTATCAAGAAATACTTTAGCTGTTTTTTCCTTTAATGGCGTCCCATGGTTTTTTAATAGCTCCCTGAGGGGTTGCTGCATTCTGAATTTAGATGTTTCAGACCCCATTGTTACTAATTTGAATAGCTTTAGTTATGGCAGTTACAATAACAAACAGTGGCCTAGCTGCCAGGAGCAACGAGATTACTGAAAGGAAAACTATCAAGTGTGCATTAGAATTTTTATCGCGGCTCTTCACGTACTACCTACACCCTAATTGGACCACTTCAAACGTGTTTCTACTTTCACTTTAATTGGACCGCGTCCACGCGTCAGGACTGCTGATGGTGTATCCCGATACCTTTTAACCCACGTTCCACGCGTCAGGACCGCTGATGGCGTATCCCGATACCTTTTAACTGGACCGCATTCCGCGTGTCCCCAGGACCGCTGATGGCGTATCCTGATACCCTTTAACTTTTTTATAACCGGTTTAACTTGTATATAAAATTTTTTTTTTTTTTTTTATCTTACCTTGTTTTCTTTATAAGGCCTTCATCTTCCCGGGTTTCGGCACCAGTTATCGCGCTCCCTCTGGCCGCAGAGAGAGACACGACAAATGTCTGAAGCTTTGGAAGTTTATTATGCACAGTCCCTCTCCTACACTTCTCTTACTCCCAGCTTCCGCGCACTCCCAGCTTCTCTTCTCTCAGCTTCTTCTTACTCCCAGCTTCCGTGCACTCCCAGCTTCCAGCTCAGCTTCAGGCTCCGCCTCCCTACTCTCCCACCCACCAGGCTTATATACACTTCAACCAATCAGGGGAGAGTACACGAGGTAAACACGGACAGCTGCAAGCATAGGATAGGTACACGAGGGGGGCATGCTCTAATCACATCGTTACTAGCCAATCATTGGAATTCGCTGGTTGTTTACTGTATAGCTGGCCGCTTTTGGCTCAGCGTCAGGCGCCATCTTGACCGTGCCCAAGGCTGGGGGTCCCGGAAACCCCGACACATGGTCACTATGACCTGTGGAACTTCTATGACCTGGATAGCCTGAATGACCAGTGTAGCTCCTATTGCCTTCGTAGTTTCTATGGTCTCAGAGGCCCCAAAAAGGTGCATTTTTCTATGACCTGAATATCTTCTACAACCTACTTACCTTATTACCTAAACATCCTCCTAATTTATATTACACTCCATGATCTGTGAATCCCCTATGTCCTGCATAGACACTAAGGGCAGTTTTGGCCCTATGGCCTACAGAGTTTCAATGGCCTGAATGTTATGCATTCACATGTGTCCTACATATAATCTGTGACCCATGTCTCTATGTCCTGTGTAGTCTCTATGGCCACGTAGCCTAAATTACCCAATTAATTTCTGTACTTTCAGTACCATTATAACATTCTTAGCCTCCACATTCTTCACAACCTCTATGACCCAAGCAGCCTGAGTGGCCCATGTAAATTCTATGACCTAATTGACTTCTATAACCTAAGCATCATATACAAACAGCATAGCTGCTATAATCTAGGTAGCTTTTAGAACCTGGTACCCTTCATGAATACAGTACTCTCTGTGGCCTTTGTCATTTCTATGGCCTAAATTTTCTCCTTTACTTGCGAATTTTTATGAGTTAGCCAGCGTACAAAATGTACAGACTCCATGATATTCTTAGCTTCTGTGGCCTGAACATCATCTATGAATTTCAAGGCCTACATGATATGCATAGTCTCTACTTCCTATGTACTCTCTATGATTTGAATAGACTATGGACTCAGTATATTGCACTGCTAGCATAACCTACTGTCATGTATAACTGAAATAAATTAATTAATTAATTAAAGAGAATCTAAATTGAGTATCCTCAATGGCCTGTTTAGCCATTGATTGTCTGTATGACATTCATAGTCTCTATTAGTGTCAAAGACATGCATAGTCTTATGTTCTTCTAGAGTAAATGATGTTAATTCCCTGTGACCTGTGTAGCTTCCATGACATGAGTACAAATTATAATCCCAGTATTTTTCATGACTTTTATTCCCTCTATGACCTGAGTGGCCTCTATGACTTTTGTAGTATTCATATTCTGAACCCCCTACTATCTTCATACCTTCAGTGATCTGTGTAGCCTGTACAAAATGTGCACCTTCTACAACCTGTTACTCCTATAACCTGCTAGAGTCAGTGGTCTTGGTAGCCTATATAACCTGTGGAACACAAGCATAAAAGTAGCCTCTATTTTCCATGTATCATCTGTGTTCTGAAAAGCATTGATGAACTGAGCATTCTTTATGACCTGCATAACCTTTATGACCTCCATATCCTCTATGACCTGAGAAAACTCTGATATATTCAGAATTTATGAACTGAATAGTCTCCTTAATTTTCATATCTTCCATTTCTTTAAAACTTCCATAACCTGAGTATTCTCTGTGAGTTGCAGAGCTTATTTTCCCTGCATGATTCTTCTGACTGAATCATCTCTTTGACCTGATTAGTCTAAAGGATTTTTGTAAGACATATCAACTGCTTAGTCTCTAAGGTTCAAGAAGACTATACAAACTCTGCAACCTTCATGACCTTAGTAGCTCCTGTCATCTATGCAATATCTATATTTGAGTCTCCTCTATTGCCTATATATACTCGGTGAACTGCATGACCTCTATTTTCTGTGTGGTCTCTCTGACATTGATAGAATCAATTACCCTTGTGTTTTCATTGACTTGCACAGCTTATATGATCTATCCTCTATAACTTGCTTTATCACTATGACCCTCATAGATTTTTATGGGTTGAATAGCTTTACTGTCCTATATTGACATCAGGTTCAGTGAAGCCTCCATGATCTATGTAAATTTTATCAACTATGTAAACTCCATGTCCTGCATACCTGGTATGGGCAACTTAACCTCATTGACATGTGCTTCTCTATGAACTGCATAGCATTATTGAATGAGTAGTCTTAATTCCCTGAGTACTTCCTATTAATTGTATACACACTATGTACTGAATAATCTTTAGGAGAAATTTTTCTCTATTAAATATGTAGCCTCTATGATGCTTATTTTATTCAAATCTCCAGTGACCCACTCTCTTCTGCCAACCTTAGTTTCGTACAGTTAACATTTATTTCATTAAGGCACTACTCCACTTCTCATATTACAACAGTCATATTCTTATCATTTTATCTCAGTGTGGCTGTCTCTCATGGTACCAAATCCGCAGATATTCACCACTGCCTGCAGCAACAAACGTGCGGGTCTTCAATCGGAGGTGAACTGGAAACGAACTACCTCCACTTTATCTGGTGGGCTGCTTTCTTGCTTAGTTACCCGCTCCCCAGGCCATAGAGGAAGAGAGTCTTTGAGAGGAAGAAAAAGCTTTTCTTAGGGAGAGATAGAGGCTTTCCCTAAGAAAGAGTCTTTGAGAGGTTTTGCTTAAGGGAGAAAGGCTATGCTCAAGAGAGAGTCTTTTAGAGAAAGAAAGGCTTGCTATGCTTTCAGAGATCTATTTCTTCTTAAAGTTCTGCTGCTTCTTCCCAAAGGTGCAGCCCACATCCTGTGAGTCCCACTCTGCTATCTAGAGGTGTGGCTCCAGCTGTCCGCCCCACAATCTGCAACCCGCACTCTGCCATCATTCAGATGTGCTGCTTCTGCTGCTGCTTTTCTTTCTGCTAGCTGCTTTTTTTCTGCTTGCTGCTCCTCTCTGCTAACTGCTGCCCCCTTGCCTTCCACCTACTGCCCACTTATATTCCCTCCAGGAGGCAGAGGTCAGGGCTGTGCCAGTTGAGTTCAGGCGAGGAGCCAGCTGCCCTATCACGGCAAAGGTTAGCACTCAGGAACACCTGTGCATGTGTTGTGTGCATGGACTTAATTGAATATGGCCAATGATAAATCACCTTGGGGTGCTTATGTTAATTAACCTCCTCACTGCCGATGTGATCAGGTGCTGTCCTGGCACTGTCTGCATGGCACAGACCCCAACACTCAAATCATTGTGAGATATCCTCATGCATGTGAGATTTTGGGACACCTCATAGCTAAACTTTAAATTTTTATTCTTGACCCCCAACAAGCTTATACCCTTCTCACAATGCAAAGTATTTCCAGTCCATTTCCTGGAGTCTGCATATTCTTACAAGTTTCAGCATTCCAAGTCCAAAGTTTACTGAGCCTCAAGATGTACCCTCAGCATGCCTTGCAGTAAAAACCAAAAGCCATTTACATATATCAGTATATAATGATGCACAGAAAACATTTACATTCAACAAGGGAGATACATCAATATATAAAGAAACATGAGACCAAAACAAAACTAAGGAAAGGACAGGACCAAAATAAGACTAAAAACTGGGCACAATGGTGCATGCCTGTAATCCCAGAGGCTTGGGGGACTAAGGCAGGAGGATTGTGAGTTCAAAAGCAGCCTCAGGAATGGAGAGGCACTAAGCATCTTAGAGAGACCCTGTCTCTAAAGAAAATGCAAAATAGTGCTGGAAATGTTGCCAAGTGATTGAGTGCCCCTGAGTTCAAACCCTGTTTCCCACCCCAAAAAAGACTAAAATGCATCTTGAGAAACAAGACCATAATTCCACATCCAGAATCTGGAACACATGACATTGTGGTGTTCTCTCCAAATAACTGTGCAGCTTCTACAGGATAGCCTTTCTCTTTGCAACAAATAAGGCTTCTCTCTTGCCATGGTTCTTATTCAATTTTTGCAGCATTCCTAAATAGATGTTTTATATTATGAGCATTTTTTTAATCTTGAGAGTTCTCACCTAAATTTCTCTTTTCTTTTCATATGTACATGCATCACCCTCCCAGAAGCATTCATCAGAGTGTTTCACCATGCATCATTTGCCTGGTCTCCCAGGTTTCCCACTGAGATCTCAATGGAAGCCTCCATGATCCTCTAACTCCATCAAACTACTTTCATGCAGAATTGGAACTGATGCCATCCAGTGGAGTCAATTTGGCGTGAGAGACAAACAAGTAGCGAGTCTCTTGAATTTGGAATGATTTATTGTAGATTCAGGAAACCTGGGAACCGGAACCTGGAACCTGGAACCTGGGACTTGGAACTTGGGACCTCCAACCTTGAACCCGGGCACTCGAGGAGAGCCGGCTTATATCCCCTTTAGGAGGTGAAGGGTAGGGCTGACACCAATTATGTGAAGATTAGGCAAGGAGCCAGTTGCCCAATCATGGCAAAGGTCAAAATGAGCAGGCACAATCAGGAGCACTTGAGAACATATATGCATGCATTGTATGTGAGGACTTAATTGAATGTGATCAATGACAAATCACCTGAGTGTGCTTATGTCAATCAACCTCCTCACCACTGATGTGATCAAAACAACCTCTGGCTGGCTGCCAGGCACCATCCCAGCGCAGTCCAAATGGCATAGCCTCCAACAATTCCCCCTTCCTTATATGAAATGAAAAGGAAACTGACAGGGATCGCGTCTGTCTTAGGTCCCGGGAATCAACATTCTGTTCTTACCTGTCATCAAAGGATACAAAGGCAGGGTTGGCCCTTCTGTCTTAGGTTGGTATAGTGTTTTATCGTGGTTACCCATCTTTGACTACCGATTCAGCATACTAAGCCATATCCTGGGAGATTGTCCTGCTCCAAGGGTGGCCATGGCTTGTTTTATGATCACATTATGAGACTGTTGACTGGCTTTGAGGCGTTTGTAGATGTAGAATAGAATTAATACAAGCACACCCAAGCTTATTAGTGTGGGACTTAAGAGTCCCCCAAATTTGGTGCCAAATTGTGTTAGTTTATCTAATGCTCCCGTGATAAGTCCTCCTGGTTTGACTTCCACCTTAGTGGCATTCATGGCAAGGATCTGCCATCAAACCCCTATTACCACCTCTTCAATTCTATCTGTCCATTGTTGTGCAATGTGTGAAAATAACTGTCTAGAGAAGTTCTCATTAAAAGTCACAAAAAGAAAAGGAAGAACTAGGCACACAGAAGTATATGAAAAAGCAATCATTTCACTCTCTCTACATATTTCAGTATGAACTCCATTAACCTTTTGATCAGTGCACTTCCCTTTACTAATAGACCCTCCTTTTACAAAAGCCAGATTACTGGAGACCTTTTCATCAGGTTATAGGTGCTGACAAGCCCCCCATAATGGAGGCCACATAATAGGCTTTTTGAAGGACTGGCAATGGCCATACCAATGGATATAAAAATCAGTCTTATTATTAATAGCTTTGGGCATGTAACAGTAGGTAACCCTAATGTGAAATTAGTGGTAAGAATAGGAGGATATAAGTTGAAAGAGTTAGTAAGGGGCTAAAGACAAGGCCACACCTTTACTATCCCCCATAAGTAATGCACGGCTCCTCCATTAACATGGTGAGGGATCATCAAAAACAGCATTTGGAGGAACTTCCATACCTTCTTGTTGTTCTTGGTTTTCTATTTAGGAAGACTTGATTAAACTGTCAGACACCAAAATTGGCAATTCTGCATCCTGCGGGAAAACACAAACAGACCCTCGGGTCCAGATTAATACCAGATCCAGGCCTTTCCATTGTCCTGATAGAATGTCCTTCCAGAGCACTTGAGGTAGATGCTTTTTATTAAGCTCTGAATGACAGTCAGCAGTCAATCAGCCCTCAGAATTGAGATTTTAAAAATTTAAAATGAACAAGGCAACAGATAATTTGTCTTTTGGGGATCTGTATGATGCCCCTATTCCCCCTTTTTGTTTAAAAAGCGTGTTTTCAAGCATTAAATGAGCATGCTCAACAATGCTTTTTCTAGTAGGATCATAGGGAATTCCTGTGACATGTTGAATACCAAAGGTGGAAAGGGATAGTTTTAACGCCTTAAGGATTAATTCTGCCACAGATTCAGTAAACAAGGATAAGACCTTGTTAGGGGCATAATTCATGTGAACCCGTAGAATAGGACACTTTTGCCAAAACACTCCTGTGGGTAACTTATTTGTGGCCAAGACAATGAATGATAAAGGCTTAGCTAGGTCAATACGATCAAGATGAACCTTTTCCATAGCTGTTTCAACAAGCTTGAGAGCAGTTCAAGCCTTAGGGGTAAGCACCCGCTTAGAGAGGGTGTCAGAATCACCTTTAAGAATATCAAACAGGGTGCCCAAACTTGAGGTGGGTTATCGCGTTCCCCGCCCGCAGAGAAACATGAAACCGGATCGGGGCAAGTTCTTTATTTTTCTGCTCTCTGTTACTTCTGGCTGGCCGCGGCGGCGGGTCGCTCTTGCAAGCGCCTTACATTACATACAACAACCAATCAGCTTATAGATCACGAGGGGAAAGCATGGACAGTAATGGAGCATAATAGTGTGCATATAGCAAGCATGCAGTGTCCACAAGGACCCATGGCCAATCACATTAACTTCCTCAAATAACGCCACTTGTTGCTCAGAGAATTAGTCTGCTGGAGGTACCTGGTTTTGTTCTCAGCACTTCCTTGGCACCTTGCCAGGTGCCATCTTGGCCACGCCAAAGGGCTGGGGGTCCGCGGTACCCTGACAGCTCCCCCTTTTTTATTTATTAAAAGAATGCTGGCTCGGGATCGTGCCTGTCTTAGGCGGAGTGGTCAACCATTGTCCTTACCCGTCATCGGATAACTGCAGAGCATGCTACAGCTCCTGTCTTAGGTCGGTACGAGGTTACCTCCTTCCTTACCCGTCATTGACTACCGATCCAGCATGCTCAGCCAGACTTGAGGAGAGCTGCCAGCCTCTAAGGCCATCATGGCTTGATGGAATATGATGCGATCTCTGGCATGAACTTGGCGCATACGCATGATAAAGCGTGTGAGGAAGATAATTGCAATGATCATTAACACACACAATGCTCCCATTCCTGCCCATTGCTTTACAAAACTGAAAGAAGAGGATAACCAATTTTGCATTTCAGACATAGGGGCTATATTAACTCTAGTAGAATTAAGGCTAACAATTTGTGATCTAAGAATGGCAGTAAGATTATCAAATTTATAAGACCAATTGGCACATAGCTGAGTAGATATGATTTTAGACAAATTTGCTGCATAACTAAGATTATGATAAGCTACAGGTGTAACGCACAGTCCTGGCAGATGATAAATACACCCCACGTTTAACAGTTCCTGTAAAAGGTCCATCTGTTCTTGAAGTAAGTCCACACGCTGGTTCACCAAAAGTAGTCCTGCTTTTAGGTGTTGATCCACTGTTTGTTGAGTAGACAGAGCAGTAGCTGTCTGCTGGACCACCTCATTAAGCTTAGTTGCTGACTGTACTGATGTCGTCAAGGCTACAGCTGCTGCGGCGGCTGCTGCTGATGATGCAACTATGGTGGTAATGACTGCTACGGTGATTCCAAAATCCCTCTTATTTCTGGAAAGCAATACTGGCAATTCATCATCTGTAACAGAAACTGGCATAGGCAGAAAAGTAGGGATTCGCATGATGACCGCTCGGGAGAAATTGGTAGCATTCTAACATTGAGAAAGGTAGCATCTAGATTGAGAGCAATTAAGATTTGTGCTATTAGTGTTAGTTAGTAAAAACATAAAAGGAGGGAACACACAGACTGGGGTGGACAAGAATGAAAGATTTTGAGTACAATTAGTAGTAGTCTTGGCTCCACTCCTTTTAATGCTAGTCCACTTCCTAGAATTCCATTCGCATTGTCTGAAAGATCCTCCTTTAAGAGCAAAAAAGGGTTGTAAGTTAGTATATCCTGAAGTCGAGGTAAATAGCAACCAGTTATCAAAAGGATTAGTGCGCCTTCCGTCATAATCATCAAAGTCATCAGTGGTACGCTGAGAAGTAAAATTTGGTGTGAAGAAAAATCCATGTTGAACTGGGGTTGCTTGCTCAGCATTTTGACAACCTGTCCAGGTAGGAAGTGTGGAAAATTTTGGATTACATGGAGGAAAAAGTCTGGGAGTTTTAAATCCATTAGTGGGAAGTGGTAATCTGTGAGGTATAAGTCCTGTAATCAAGGTGGCTGCCCCTTTCCATCTTTCGTCTAATATGGTTATGTGTGTACCATCAACAAAGTGACCACCAAGCATACCGTAGCATTCGGGTAGAGCATCAGGAGAATCCCTGGATGTAAAGAAACCCTGTACCTGCTTTTGGAGAACAATACAAGGGTTAAAGTCACTACTACCAATAGCATTATCCTCAGGTATATCAAAGCACAAGGTTCCAGGGAGGGAGAAAGTGGAAAAATTATATAAATGAGTATCTGGATCAAAAGACGTAGTGGGTAATCCTGTAGCCATCTTGGTGGTGAACAACGGAGGAAGTAAAGAGGAAGTATTAGTTAACGGTAAAGGATATGGCCAGGCTTTAACTATCGCCCATAATCCTCGTGTCTTCACCAGTGTCAACATCATCTTTAGCAGGGCGCTTATCAGCACGATGTTCTTCATCGTTACTTTGATGCACCAGTCTGGTCAACCTTTCAGGTATCCAAATTGGTGTTTGCTGATCCTGTGGGAAGACACAAACAGACCCTCGGACCCACCGAAGAACTGGATCTGGACCTTTCCATGTACCTGTGAGAATATCTTTCCACTTTACCCACATTTGAGTACTTGTGGGATTAGCATGTCTCTCTGCAGCCGTGCTTCCATTTTTGTCCATATTTAAAAAATTTAAAATAAAGAGTACTAAATTTAGTTTGTCTTTAGGTGCTCTAAAGTCAGCACCTATTCCACCTTTTTGTTTTATTAAACAATTTTTTAATGTTAAATGAGTGCGTTCCACTATTCCTTGTCCTTGAGGATTATAAGGAATTCCTGTGATGAGCTGTATATCAAAAATTTTTGTGAATAGAAGAAAACTTTTAGATGTGTAAGCTGGCCCATTATCAGTTTTGATGATTTTTGGAACGCCCCAGGCTGCAAATGTCTGTAAACAATGTTGTATAACATCTTTAACCTTTTCACCAGTGTGAGCTGAGGCCATGATTACCCCTGAAGTGGTGTCTACTGACACATGAATATACTTGAGATTTCCAAATTCTGAAAAATGAGTAACATCCATTTGCCAAATATGATTAGGTAACAGTCCTCTGGGATTTACTCCAACAGACTGTACTGGCAATAGGGTGGCACAATGTTGACATGTTTTAACAATTTGTCTAGCAACATCTTTAGAAATATTAAACTTTCTTCTAAGAGTAGTAGAATTAACATGAAATTGTGAATGAAACATCTTAGCTTGTTCAAATAGTGTAAAAGCAAAGATGGTTTTTGTGGCTTTATCAGCCTTAGCATTTGCTTTGGCAAGTGGTCCTGGTAGGCCAGAATGAGCTCTAATATGTCCTACATAAAAGGGGTATTTGTGGTCTAAAATTAGGGCACGCAAGGTTCAAAAGTAAGGAGCAACTGTGGATCCATCGGGAATATAAGGCACAGTTTCTAAACAAGGTATTGATTGTACTATATAATAACTGTCAGATAACAGATTAAAAGGTTGATCCTTCATGATATTAAAAGCTAAGACTACTGCAGCAAGCTCCACTACTTGGGCAGACGAGGAAGGGAGAATGATGGTTTCAGTTTTATCTCCAACTATTACTGCTCCCACTCCATTTTTAGATCCATCAGTAAATATTGTTTGACAATGATGCAAAGGTTGCGTCCTTGTAATTTTTGGAAATATAATTGGAGTATTTTTACAAAACTGTATCCATGGATGTTTAGGATAATGATTATCAAATGTTGCTGTGGTTGAGCAATATAAAATAGCCCAATCATCATCATGCTGAATCAACCACTGCATTTGTAGTTTAGTATAGGGAATAATAATGACCTTAGGGTGACTTCCAAATATGGTAATACAGGCCTCTAACCCTTTATATATCAACTGAGCTATTGCCTTAGGAAATGTTTGTAACTGTTTTGTGGGCGATGCTGGGAGATTGATACTCTGTAAAGGTCCTCCTTGCCATAGAATTCCATATGGGCTATGTTGTTCTGGGATAATAATCAACATTAAAGGTTGGGATGGATCACATCTTTCTGTATAATCTGATTGCAATCTCTGTTCTACCAACGTGAGAACCTTTTGTGCTTCCGAAGTAAGGACTCTCGGAGAATGGAGATTAGGGTCTCCTTTAAGTATATTAAATAGAGGTTTCAGCTCTCCTGTGGCAATCTTTAAATATGGCCTAATCCAATTTATATCTCCAAGGAGTTTTTGAAAATCATTTAGATTTTTAAGCTTATCGGTTCTAATGTTTAATTTTAAAGGCTTTACCATAGTAGCTGTAAGCTTAGTACCTAGATATTCTTGAGTTTCTCCCATTTGTAGCTTTTCTGGAGAAATGTTTAAGCCATATTGTTGTAGAGTGGAAATTAAAAATTGTAAAGCCTTTTCCAAGAATTGTCTGTTTTTGTGGCAGATAAGGATATCTTCCATATAATGATAAATCAATAAATCTGGAAAATTGTCTCTTGTAGGTTTTAAAGCTTTATCTACATATATTTGGCATAACGTGGGACTATTAGTCATGCCTTGAGGCAACACAGTCCACTCAAATCTTTGGTCAGGCTGTGCATGATTGAGAGAAGGTAAGGTAAAAGCAAACCGCCAACAATCCCTTTTATGTAATGGGATTGAGAAAAAACAATCTTTTAAATCTAAAATGACAGTGGGCCAATTTTTAGGTAAAGCTGTAACTAAAGGCAATCCCCGTTGTATAGGACCCATAGGAAACATCTGTGCATTAATGGCTCTTAAATCATGTAATAGTCTCCACTTTCCAGACTTTTTCTTAATGACAAAGATAGGAGTATTCCAGGGAGAAGTAGAAGGTTGTAAATGTCCTGCCTGTACTTGTTCTTGTACTAATTTATGAGCCGCTACTAACTTTACTGTAGTAAGGGGCCACTGTTGAATCCATTGTGGCTCATCATTTTTCCAAACTATTGGAATTGGTGTAATAACAGTGGCCCCTACATAAAACCCAGCCCTCTAAAATCATTTTTTGGAGGAGGTAAGGGCAAGGGTTGTAGTGATCCCTGTTGTTCTCAACCTAACCCTTGATTTTCTGTATATTGCATCTTTTTCATCATATGTGTCACAGGTTTAGAATTAATATTTGTTGTTAATTTAGCATTCATTTGAGTTAAGACATCTCTCCCCCATAAGGAAATAGGTATTTTACAGATATATGGTTGAAAAATCCCTGAATGGCCCTCATTATCCCTCCAACAGCGAAGCAGCACTCTGGTTAGGTGATTGAGCCACACCCAAACCTTGTAAATTTTGATTAGCTGTAACTACAGGCCAACCTTTGGGCCAAACTGCCTCACTTATTATACTTTTATCAGCTCCTGTGTCCAGTAATCCTATAAAAGGTTTATGTCCCACTATTAACTGCATTATGGGCCTATCTTGGAGGTCCATAGTAAAATTAGCCCAGGGTCCTCCTGTAGACCCAAATCCGTTAGTTCCCCTTATTGTCTTCTTACTAGGCCACAAGGAATGCTGACTAGGTAAAATTAACATTTGTGCTATCCTATCTCCTGGAGAAATGACTGTGATTCCTTTGGGTGAAGAAACCATAGCCTTAACTTGTCCTTGAAAATCAGGATCAATTACTCCTGGGTGGATTATAAGACCTCTTAAGGTAGAAGAACTTCTGCCTAGAAGCAATCCTACTGAATTTGCCAGAATATTTCCTTCCCAATCTGTGTCTACCATTTGTACACCCATATCAGGGGTTAATACGAGTCTGGAGGTGGCACAGATGTCCAATCCTGCACTTCCTGAGGTGGCTCTTCTTTCCTGAGCTTCATTCCCTTCTCAGTTGGAGGATACCACTGTCGTGGCACTTGTTGAATCACCCCGTATATTTGTTGTGGGTCCCGGGGCGGGCCCCTCACCCCGTTTTTTTGTAGCTTGGGGTTAGTTGGTAAAGGATTCCCTTCTTTGTCCCTAACAGAATAACATTCACTAAGCCAATGATTTCCTCTTTTACACCGAGGACATAACCTGGGCCCCTTTTCTTGGCTATTGTTCCTGGAAGGGCAACATGCTCTCAAGTGTCCCATTTGTCCACATATGAAGCAGGAACCAGGATGTCCCCCTTTTTTACCCCCTCCTCTTTGTGCTAATGCTGTGGCAAGAACAGAGGTTTGTCTGTCGAGTGCCGCAATAAATGCAGCACTATTTCCAGAGGCCTCATTGATGTCTTTGCAGACTCTTAAATAAGTAGACAAGTCTTTATTTCTCCATGGCCTGATGGCATCTTTGCACAATTTATTGGCTTGTTCATAGGCTAACTGTTTTATTAATGGCATTGTTTGATCAGCATCTCCAAAAATTCTAGAAGCTGTTTGAATTAATCTATCAACGAAGTCTGCATAGGGCTCATTACTTCCTTGGGTAACTTTTGACAACTGTCCTTGTAAATCTCCTGACCCTTGTAGGGTTTTCCATGCTTTAATAGCAGCCACAGCAATTTGAGCATACACTGCAGGATGATAATTAATCTGTGCCTGGACTCCCTCATAAGGCCCTGTTCCCATCAACATGTCTCTGTCTACCTGTGGATTCCCTGAAGTTGCATTGCATCTTGCAGTGTCCATTGAAATTTCCTGCCAAGCTGTTTTCCACATAAGATACTGTCCCCCTGACAAGGTTGCTCTAGCTAAATTAGTCCAATCCAAAGGTAGCATATTTAAGGACATCATGGTCTCTACCAGTGAGACTGTAAAATCCGATTGAGGCCCATAAGTGCTCACTGCTTCTTTTAGCTGTTTAACCATTTTAAAATCTAACAGCTGATGAAACCTTTGATTCTGGGCATCCTCAAATACTGGATATGTAGCATTCTGTAAGGAGGCCCACCCTCTATGTCTGCTGTGGTTTTCCTTTTTATTAAACTCCATAGGTGGTGCACTGGGGGCAATAGGTGTACTAAGCCGTCTAGGCGCTAGATGGCGCTCAGGTTGCACGCTTAACTTTCCCATAGCTTCTTCAAATTCTTCCCCAGTAAGTTCCTCTTCAGAACTTTCTCTTTCTGTATAATTTTCTCTTTCTGAATTCTGAGAACATGATCGTTCCTCTTTAATTTCTTCTAAGATTTGACTTCCTTCTTCTAAAGGCCCCTTTAAATCCCTAAAAGGGTTTTTTGATTTACCTTGCTGCATCAAACAAGATTTAACAAGCGACCATATTGCCAGTGTTCCCATTGGCAAAGGCTCGCGTCTCTCCGTGTCGCGCAAATCCTCTCCTAGCTGTTCCCACTGAGGAAGATTTAATAGCCCTTCGTCTAAAAACCACAGAGAGACTTTCTCTACAGTATCAAGAAATTTCAAGGCCGTGTTTGCCTTCAATGGTGTTCCGTGATTTTTTAAGAGTTCTCTAAGGGGCTGCTGCATTCTAATCTTAGACAGATCCGTTCCCATGATTAAATCCTACAGTACTACGAGCTAGTTTAAACACACAGACAAAGGACAAGCGCGTGCACGCACACACACACGCTCACACACGCACACACATACACAGTTTGGTACCAATGTATAAGTCTGTATTTGGCCATTGCACTCGTCCCTCCCACGGGGATCCTTTTGTTACTTCACTCGTCCCTCCCACGGGGATCCTTTTGTTATAAATTGTCGCGGCTCCGCGAACCTCGAGACGTCTCACCTTTTGTACTCTCGGACTAATTTTTGTCTTGATTTGAAAACTTATGTGAACTTACCCTTATATCTTAACTCGTTCCCGGGTTTCGGCACCATTTATCGCGTTCCCTGCCCGCAGAGAAACATGAAACCGGATCGGGGCAAGTTCTTTATTTTTCTGCTCTCTGTTACTTCTGGCTGGCCGCGGCGGCGGGCCACTCTTGCAAGCGCCTTACATTACATACAACAACCAATCAGCTTATAAATCATGAGGGAAAAGCATGGACAGTAATGGAGCATAATAGTGTGCATATAGCAAGCATGCAGTGTCCACGAGGACCCATGGCCAATCACATTAACTTCCTCAAATAACGCCACTTGTTGCTCAGAGAATTAGTCTGCTGGAGGTACCTGGTTTTGTTCTCAGCACTTCCTTGGCACCTTGCCAGGCGCCATCTTGGCCACGCCGAAGGGCTGGGGGTCCGCGGTACCCTGACAGTGGGTAACTGAAGGTAAGGTCTAATCCAATTAATATCACCCAAAAGTTTTTGAAAATCATTTAAAGTTCTAAGTTTGTCCACCTGAATGGCAATTTTTATGGATTTAACCATAGTTACATTTATGATAGATCCCAAGAAGTTTTTGGTGTCTGTCATTTGTACTTTATCCATGGCAATATGTAAGCTCCATCTTTCCAGTGACTTTAGTAAGGAATTATAACATTGCTCTAAGACAGGTTTTTCCTTATGAGCTAGCAAAATATCATCCATATAATGATAGATTAAAAGTTGAGGGTTAATTTGTTGATACACACCGGTGTGGAAATTAATCTGATTACCTTGCCCTTCATATGGTCCTGGGCCTGCCAGCATGTTTAGATTCCATTGAGGATTGCCCGCAACTGCATTACATCGGGCAGTATCAGAACATAACTCCTGGTTAGCCACCTTCCACATAATATATTGTCTCCCAGATAAACATGCTTTTGTTAAATTACCCCAATCAGTTGGAATAAGATTTTGACTTGCAACATTCTCTAATAAAGAAATGGTAAATGCAGTGTGTACTCCATAGAACATAACTGCCTCTTTTAATTGTTTTACTAATTTTATATCTAATATTTGATGATATTACTTATTGTTTTGATCTTCAAATACCGGGAATATTGGGAACACTGATTGAGATTTTACATCAGCCCACTGTCTGGGGTCTGCCCCTGGGCTGCAGGTACATGCACCCCTACAACTTGGAAAAGAGTGGTGACCTGGATTATACACCGGAGGGTGCAGTGCGGTAGGGGTTAAATGCCACTGAGGGAACTTCTTTTCTAGCTCTGTCTCAGATAGCTCCTGTTCTTCAGAATCTCAACATCAACTTTCTCTTTCAGAAGCTCAACTTGATTGCTCTTCTTTTACAGTTTCTAATATTTTTTCCCCTTCTCTTAACTGTTCTTGAAATTTTGGTTTTTTGGAAGTCAGACAGAAATGAACTAATGTCTATATCACCACAACAACAACAGACAGAAACCAAACAAGAAAAGGTAACACAAATAACAGCTTACACATATTCGTTTACTATAGGACGTCCTTTGCTGTCTCTTGGGACAGCCTTACATTACATTCCCTCACTAGGGGAATCTTCTGTTAAAACCTTAAGGTAACCGTTTCCTCAAAAGGGAAACCTGCTAGTTGACTGTGGTAGTGAAAAATTTTCTTCTTTATTACTTACCTGAGCACTCACCAATGCCCCGTACGGCTCACCACTTGACGCTGTCCAGCGGAGTCAATTTGGCGTGGGAGACAAACGAGTAGCGAGTCTCTTGAATTCAGAATGGTTTATTGTAGATTCAGGAAACCCAGGAACTGGAACCTCAAACCTGGAACCTGGGACTTGGAACTTGGGACTTAGGACTTGGAACTTGGGACCTCCAACATGGAACCCGGGCACTCGAGTAGAGCCAGGTTTTATCCCCTCCAGGAGGTGAAGGGTAGGGCTGACACCAATTATGTGAAGGTTACGCAAGGAGCCAGCTTCCCAATCATGGTAAAGATCAAAATGTGCAGGCACAATCAGGAGCACTTGAGCACATATGAACATGCATTGTATGCGAGGACTTAATTGAATATGGCCAATGACAAAACACCTGAGTGTGCTTATGTCAATCAACATCCTCACCGCTGATGTGATCAAAACAATCTCTGGCTGGCTGCAGTCCCACTGCATCCTGGCACAGTCCGCACGGCATAGATCCCAACAGGAACAATATTGATGTCAAGTTCTGCAGCATCTCAGGCAGTAGCAAATCATCCTGGGACTCCAACTGTACAAAGTTATGAATGTTGTGAATGGCTGAGAATGGTGAAAAATATCCATAGTCTCCTCATAAGCAGGATCTCTGTGGTGTCCTCTCAAAGGAATTTTTACATTAGTACTCTTGAGTCTGAGTTAAGTGTGATCTTGCCAATTCCTGAGATACCCTCATGCCATCTTTTTGATGTGGACTAAGCATCCTCTATGGCATGCACACTGTGACCTTTTTCACCTTTATGGCTAAAATAGCCTAAATGACTAGTGTTTCCTCTATGGTTGGAATAAACTAGATGACTTTAGAACCCCTATGATCTCTGTGGCCTCTAAGACCATCAAAGTCTCTTTGATGTGTGTAGCAACTCTGGTCAGTATAGCTTAATTACCTTAGTAGCTTAAATGATTTGCTTATATTCTGGAATAGGAGTAGCCTCTATGACCTAAGTAGAATTTAAATTCTGAGTGCACTCTGTAATATTTAGTCTTGATGACTTGTACAGCTTTTATACATATGAAATCTCTATGTCCTAAGTAACCCCTATGACATATGTAGTATCTGTGTCTGCAGAGGCCTGTAATAATTCCATACACTTCATGACCTAAATATTACCTTAAAACTCAGTATCATCTAAAAAAACATAATCTCTGTGACTTAACATAGTCTCCATAACCAGAGTAGACTTTCTGAATAGCATAATATATATAACCTGTGCAGATTCTACTAGCTATATAGTCCTTAGTGCCTGAATCACTTCAGTAACCTGCTTATCTTCTAGGTCTGAGTGGTTTCTAGAACTGGGATAGCATCTTAAACTTCTATGATCTGTTCAGTTCTTATCCCTTTATAAGTGTCATAGCATGGGTAATATTCTATGACTTATAAGCCCTAAGGCCTGAGTATAATCTGTGTCCCATATAGCCTCAATGACATGAGTATCCTGCATATTTTTTGAGCATGTAAGTCTTGAATAGCATCTATGACCAGATTAGAATCTTTGACTTGCATAATCTGTATGTCTTTTGTATCTTGCTCATCCTTAATAGCTTCTAGGACTTGTGAGTAGGACGCATTACCTGTAAATTCTCCACGACTTGAGTAGCACCTTGGAACTCAGTATCCTCTGAGATCAGAATACCTCTAAGACCTGCATTGCCTTCATGAGCAGCTGAACCTCTATGACAATCCTAACCATTATAATCTGTGCAACCTCTAAAACCTAAGTAGATTTTAAGACCCAAGTTTTTTAGATAGACAATATTCTCTATGACCTGTGTAAATTTTATGTAATGAAGAACATATAGGTTATGCTTTACCTGAATGTTATATGTATAGATGTGCCCTGCAAAATTTCATTAATGTGCAAAACTTCTATGGCCTCACTGGCCATAGTATCTATGACCAGATTAGAATCTTTGTCTCAGGCAACATCTATTACCTGTATAGCTTGTATGACTGGAGTTGTCTAAAAGACCTAAGTTGCCTATATTTGTTCAGTACCCATTGGAATCTTTGTATCTCCTAATGACTGAGTTGACTCTGAACTAGATATCTTCTATGACCTGTATAAAATTATAATTCTGTAGTGTGTTTGACATGCACAGCAACTAGTCCTGTGTATATTCTATGGTCTGAGTATATATAAACACCTGAAAACTTTATTCCTCTATAGCCTCTATGACCTCAGCATAGCCTCCATGACATAAATATCCTCTAGTTCCTATGCAGACACTAAGATCTGTGTGGCATTTATGGCTTGAATAGCCTAAATGACCTGAGTAACATTATTACCTAGCAGATACTGTGATCCGAGTAGTCTCTATGACCTGAATGTGCTATATGATCTGAATAACTCTAATTATTTGAGCAATCTCAATAGCCTGATGAGTTTGTATGACTTGCTTATTGTGTATGACCTGTAAAATGACTATGGCATGTGTAGGTGTCCTCTATGTGTAGAAAAACTCCAAAGTCTCGAGGACTTGGATAATCTCTAAGACCATTGTAGTAGCAAAAGCTAGAGTTGTATTGGTGATCTATGTAGCCTCTTTGACACACATTGCATCTAAGGACTGTTTACCATATCATTCTTGAACAGTCTTGATGATCTGTGTACATTTTCTGGAATGAGGAGACTAAATGATCTCTGTGTCCCCTAATGAATTCCATAGCTTCTATGACAGGTTTGCTCTATGACTTGTGTAGCCTTTAAACTGTGACAAACCTAAATGATTCACATAGCTTATTGGGAATTATTAGTTTAAATAAACTTAGTAGACACAGATAAGTCTGGATTTAAATCTATCACCAACCAAGCCCCTATGACCAGCATCAATTATGTTGCATGCACAACCTGTATTACATGTATATACTGAGTATAATAAATGATCTGTGTAACCTCTATGGTCTCTGCAACCACTGTGATTGCAGATGCCCCGTGATTTAAATTTTCTCTTTGAACTATATATTCTCTATAAGCTGTGAAGGCTTTATCACTTGAGCTTCTTTTCTGACAAGCTTAGCCTCTATGAACTTCATATCCTTTTTTGTCTGAGTAGCCCATGTAATTTCCATAGGTTTTATAATGTTGCCTCTATGACCTGGGTAATCTGTATGTCCATAGTATCTTCTAAGGCCTGCATAGCCTCTGCATCTTGATTATGCTCTATGACCTTTTAAACCTCTATGATTTGCATAGCCAATATTACCGATAAGTCTCTGGTCTGAGTACAACTAAGTGTGTGTAGCATCTTTCACATGTGTAGGCTCTATTCCGTATTAACACTCCATAGCCTTTAAACCTGCATACCTTCTATGTTTTTGTAGAATGTATGGTTGAAGTAACCTCTTTGACTGGTTTACCCTCTATTAAGGTTTAGATATTAGGGGTCACCAAAAGATCATGTAAGAGAAAATGTCAGAGTGAAATTACTGGGTTATGGCAACTTTAATAATCTCAGTACATTAATCCCCTAATAGGAATTAATAGATGGTAATTATAGGCAGGTAGGACGTGGATAGAGAAGTTTGGTTATTTGGGATCTCTCTTTTTGGTACATATTTTGTCCCAGGCAAGATTCATTCTCTCTCTCTCTCTCTCTCTCTCTCTCTCTCTCTCTCTCTCTCTCTCAACTGCCTCCCTTATTCCTGATGTAATGTCCCCAGCTGGATTTTGTTTCCTTTGCCACACATTTCATTTTTTAACTTTTAAAGTTTATAAGCATTGGTGAGAATGAATATTGTCCATATTTTATGTACATACTTTCAGGTACACCAGGTGCTAAAAATTATACATTTTGATTACTGAAATCTAGATTTATTCTTTTGATCTAGTTTTTTAATTTTTATTTTGATTCATTGTACACAGTGGGAGAAAACTTTTGTTTCTCTGGTTGTACATTAGGTAGAGTCACACTCTGTGTAATCATACATGTACATAGGGTAATGATGTTTGTCTCATTCTAATATCTTTCCTTCTCCCTGCCTCCTCCACACACCTCGCTATCCTCTGTACAATCCATAATTCCTCCATTCTTTCCTCCTCTGTCATTATGTATCATCAACAACTTATCAGAGAAATCATTTGACCTTTGGATTTATGGGATGTGCTTATTCCAGTTAGCATGCTATTCTCCACTCCATCAACTTACCTGCAAATGCAATAATTTCATCCTTCTTTATGGATAAGTAATATTCCATTGTGTATATATACCTCAGATTCTTTATCCATTCATCTATTGAAGGACATCCAATTTGGTTCCACAATCTAGCTATTGTGAATGAATTGAGATGCTGTATACATTGATATGGCTACCATTACTGTAGTATGCTAATTTTAATTCCTTTGGGTATAGGCCTAGGAGTAGAGTAGCTGGGTCAAATGGTGGTTCCATTCCATGATTTCTAAGGAATCTCCATACTGCTTTTCAGAGTGGCTACACCAATTTGCCAACCCACCACTAATGTATGAGTGCACCTTTTTTCTCACAGCCTTGCCAACACCTAATATTCTGTGTATTCTTGATAATAGACATTCTAATTGGGTAAGGTTGTTTTGATTTGCATTTCTCTTATTACTAGAAATGTTGAACATTTTTCATACATCTGCTGATTACTTGTAGATTTTCTTCTGTGAAGTGTCTGCTTATTTCCTTAACCAACTTATTGATTGGTTTATTTGTAATTTTAGTGGAAATTTTTTGAATGTTTTATAAGTTCTGGAGATTAGTGCTACATCTAAAGTGCATTTAGAAAAGATTTTCTCACACACTGTTGGCTCTGTCTTTACATTTTTTAATTTTTCCTTTGCTGAGAGAATGTTTTTCCGTTTGAATCTTTTCCACTTATTGATTCCTGCTTTTATTTCTCATGCTTTAGGAGTCTTGTTAAGGAAGTCTGGTCCTAAGCTGACATGATGAAGATCTGGGTCTACCCTTACTTCAATTTTGTGCAGGATCTCTGGTCTAATTCCTAGGCTCTTGATCCATTTTGAGTTGATTTTTGTGGAGGGTAAGTGATAGGAGTTTATTTTCATTTTGTTGCCTATGGATTCCAAATTTTCCCAGCACCATTTGTGGAAGAGGCTATCTTTCCTCCATTGTTTGTTTTGGTTCCTTTGTCTAGTATGAGAAAACTGTATTCATGTGGGTTTGTCTATGTGTTCTCTGTTCTATACCATTGGTCTACTTGTCTATTTTGGTGCCAATACCATGTCATTTTTGTTTCTATTTCTCTGTAGTATAGTTGAGGTTCTGATATCATGATGTCACCTACTTCGTGCTTCCTGCTAAGAATTTATTTGGCCTTTGTGGGTATCTTATTCTTCTGAATATGTTTCATGAGTGCTTTCTCTGTTTTCATGAGGTATTCAATGGGATTTTAACTGGAATTGCGTTAAATTTGTATAGCACTTTTGGTAGTATGGTCATTTTGCCAATATTTATTGTGTCTTCCAAAGAAGATGTGAGATCTTTCCATTTTCTAAGGTTTTCTTTAATTTCTTTCTTTAGCGTTCTGTATTTCTCATTGTAGAAGTCTTTCATCTCTTTTTTGGATTGATTCCCAAGTATTTTACTTTATTTTTTCAGGACTTTTTGAATGGGGCAGTTTTTCTAATTTCTCTGTCAGCAGAGTCATCACTTATAAGTAAAAATACATTAGATTTATGAGAGTTGATTTTATTTTCTTCTACTTTGCTGAATTCAGTTATGAGTTCTTGAAGTTTTCTTGTGGAATTTTTTGGATGCACTAAATATAGAATCATGTCACTGGAAAAAAGTGAGAGTTTGAGTTCTTCTTTCATATTCATATCCCTTTAAAATCTTTGGTTTTTCTAATTGCTCTGGCTAGATTTTCAAGGAAGATGTTGAATAAAAGTGGTAAAAGTGGGCATCACTGCCTTTTTCCAGTTTTTACAGGAAATGTTTTCATTTTTTCTCCATGTAGAATGATGTTGGCCATGGGGTTAGCATAGATAACTTTTACAATTTTTGGGGTATGATCCTACTATCTCTATTTTTTCAAGAGTTTTGAGTGTGAAATGTTGCTGTATTTTGTCAAATACTTTTTCTGCATCTACTAAAATAATCATATCATTCTTACCTTTAAGTCTGTTGATTTGGTGAATTACATTTGTTGATTTTTGTATGTTGAACCTACCTTTCATCCCTGAGATGAAACCCACATGATCATTGTGCATTATATTTTTAATTTGTTTTTATATGAAATTTGCTAAAATATTGTTAAGAATTTTTACATCTCTGTACCTTAGGGAAATTGGTCTGAAGATTTCTTTTCTGAATATGTCTTCATCTGGTTTTGGTATCAGTGTAAAACTAGATTCATATAATAATTTTAGAAGGTTTCCCTCCTTTTTTATTTCATGGAATGCTTTGAGAAGTATTGGAATGCGTTCTTCTTTAAAGGTCTTGTATAACTCAGTTGATAATTCATCTGGTTCTTGACTTTTCTAAGTTGGTAGACTTTGACGGCTTTTTCTACTTAATTGCTTGAAAGTGATCTGTTTGAATTGTGTATGCTTTCCAGATTCAGTTTGTGTGGATCATGTTTCTAGAAACCTGTTGATGTTGTTGAGATTTCTGTTTATTTGGAGTATAGATTTTCAAAATAGCTTCTAATTATGCTTTGTATTTCAATAGTGTATTTTGGGACTTTTACTTCTCATCACAAATGTTAGTAATTTCAGTTTTCTTTTTCCTCTTCATTAGTGTGGCTAAGAGTTTATCAATTTTGTTTATTTTTCAAAGAAGCAATTTTTTGTCAATTTTTTAAATTATTACTTTTTTTAATTTCACTAATTGTAAGCTCTGATTTTAATTTTTCCTATCTTCTACTACATTGTATGTTGATGTGTTCTTTTTAATAGGGCATTAATCTGTAATGTTATGTCATTTTTTGTTCACTTTCCATTGTTTTATTAACTACACTCCATGCAATGAATTTTCCTCTTACTACTACTTTCAATGTATCCCAAAGACTATGATATGCTGTATTGTTATTCTCTATACCTCTAAGAAATTTTTTACCTCCTCCCTAATGTCTTCTGCTATCCTTGCATTATTCATTAGCATGTTAATTAATTTCCAGGTGTTGGAGTAGTTTCTGTTTTTTTTAATTTTATCATTGATTTCTAATTTCAATTCAACATTATCTGATAGAATACAATGTAATATCTCTATTTTTTGCATTAGCCAAGAGTAGCTTTGTGGTATAATATATATATGATCTATTTTAGAGTAGGGTCCATGTGCTGCTGAGAAGAAAGTGTACTCACTACTTGATGGATGGAATATTCTGTGTCTGTTAAGTCTAAGTTATTGATTGTGTTATCAAATTCTATGTTTTCTTTGTTGAATTTTTATTTGAAGTATCTGTCCAGTGGTGTGTCCAGAGGTGTGTTATAATCACCTAGTATTAATGTGTTTTGGTCTATTTGATTCCTGGAATTGAGGATTTGTTTGATGTAAATTAATGTGCCATTGTTTGGTTCATAAATATTTATGATTATTATGACTTGCTGATTTATGCTCCCCTTAAGCAGTTTGATAAGTCCTACTTTATCCCTTGTGACTAACTGGATTGAAATCTGCTTTATCTGATATGAGGATGAAACCCCTGCCTTTTTATTAATTCTGTGTTCATGGTATGTGTTTTCCAATCCTTTCATCTTTAGTATGTGGGTATCCTTTTGTATGAGATGAGTCAATTGAAGGTAGCATGTTGTTGGATCTTTCTTTTATAATCCAATCTGCCAGTCTGTGTCTTTTGTTTGATGAGTTTATGCCATTAATATTAAGGATTATCATTGAGTTATGACTTGTATTCTCGATCATTTTGCCTTATTTTTGGTTTTTAACTTGACTTGGTTTCTTCTTTCATTGGCTTTTCTTCTAGGGTAGTTCCCCACTTTGATGACTTGCATTGATTTTTTTTACTTCCTCCTCAAAATATTTTGCTCAGAATGTTCTTTAGTGCAAGCTTTCTATTTGGAAATTATTTTAGCTTTTGTTTACCATGGAAGGATTTTATTTCATCCTCAGATCTGAAGGCAAGTTTTGCTGGATACAATATTCTTGTTTGACATCCATTTTATTCCAAGCTCAAAATATATTTTTTCAAGCCCTTTATGGTCTGGGCAGGGAAATCTTCTGATATTGGTATTGGTTTATACAATCTGTTGCTTTCTCTTGCAGCATTTAAAATTCTATCTTTATTTTGAATGTTAGGCATTCTGATTATAATGTGACTTGGCATGGATCTATTGTGATTTTGTATATTTGGTGTCCTGGAAATATCTTGTATTTGATTTTCCATTTTATTTTTCAGATTTGGAAAACTTTCTGACATTGTTTCATTTATTAGGTTATTCATTCTTTTGGTTTGTAGTTCTGTGCCTTATTCAATCTCAATAATTCTTCAATTTGATCTTTTCATGGTATCCCATAATTCTTGGATGATCTGTTCATGACTTATTACCATCTTTTCTGTTTGGTCAACATTGTTTTAAAGATTAAGTACTTTGTCTTTATTATCTAAAGTTCTCTCTTCCAATTTTCAAGTCTGTTGGTTATGGTTTCTTTTGAATTTTTAATTTGACTTATTGTTCTCTTCATTTCAATGATTTCTATTTTTATTCTTCAAAATCTATCTCTTCTGCTTCCTATTTGCTATTTTAACTTTTTATTGTTGTGATCATTCACTGCCTGCATTTGCTCTCTTAGCTCATCCTTTGCTTCTCAGATCATTTTAATTATGTTCATTCTGAATTCTCTTTCTGACATTTTACTACTCTCACTGGATTATATTTATATAGTATGGAGATTTGTTTGGGATACTTTCTTCCCTTTTTTTCATGTTGTTCATGTATCTTTCTTTCTAGCAGTATGAATCTGAGTCATTTCATTCCCCCCCATAGACTTATAGTGTCCCTTTATGTTTTGAATACCTCACTGTGCTTAGCCACACAGGCACACAGAGAGTTCTACAGCGGGGATCCCAGAAGACTTGATCAATGCTAGAGAAGACACAGACTTTGGCAGCAACCTAGTGGTGATGGATTAGCAGGAATGGAGAATGCTGGAATGAGGAAGTTACAGAAATTTTCAATGATATCTCAAAGGAAGAACTGGGAAACCAGGCAAAGTTCATCAGAGTTGAGATCCCTATGGATTAAGATACTGAATGAGAAGAAACATCCTTTATTTCTTAGCCTGAATTTTGTATTGCTTTGTTCCTATCCCATCTTTCTATGCACCTATATATAGAATGAAATATATATTCTGTTCCTTTTTACATTGGATGCATATAAAATCAGATTTTTAGAGGATTCCAACCTAAATATTTTCCCTGAGTCTCAGAGGAGTCTTCAGACTTTGTCTTTTGGCAGTGATGGAACACTTAAAATATAAAGACTGTTAGAAATGGAGAACATAAATTTTGGCAGGCTACCAGGGATTGAACTTGGAGACAATCAACCACTGTGTCACGTCCCCATCTGTATTTATATTTCATTTAGAGACAGGGTTCCATCAAATTATTCAGTGCCTCACTAATGCTGAGGCTTTGTTGAGGTCATGATCCTCATAGGAGTGTGCAATAGTACCAAGTGGACTAATGTAATTTTCATGGTGAAATTTGCATAAGGTTTTGGATTCTGGAATGCAATATTATTCTTTAAATATTAGGTGTCCCCCAAAATCTCATATGTTTAATAATGTGAAAATGGTCATAGATGAAATATTGCACTATAGTAGATTTAATCTAATAAAATTACTCATGTCCTTTTAGATTACACAGATCATAAAGTCTGCATAAAACTATTGAGACATGTCAAGTTACTGAGGATATTAGAGGTCATAGAAGCCACATAGGTCACAGATACTTTTACATTTTTAGAGGTTAGTGAGACCAGCCAGGTGTGGTGGCTTGGTTGACTAGTGCAGGAGAATCAAATGTTTAAAGCTAGCTTTGGCAATTTTTAGGTGCTAAGCAACTAAGTGAGATCCTGTCTCTAAATAAAACACAACATTCTGCTGAGAATATAGCTCATTGTTTGAGTGCCACTGAGTTCAATACCAAATAAGAACAACAAAAACAATTGGTAGGCCATATATGCTGTGCTAGTGAGAGAACATACACAGGTTTTGATTGAACACAGGGTGTCCTCCAAAACCTCATGTGTGAGAAATGTTACAGATTTAGGTAAAATTATTCATTCATCATATTGTAAATCTAATCATGGCATTAATATTCTGATAGGAATTGATTTCATTGTAAACATAGTCAGATATGGTGTGACTAGAGAAGTTGTGTCATATTGTCTCTCTCAAATATATATGTATATATATTTGCTATAAATAGAATCTAAGTAGCCTACATAACATCTATAATTTTAATACATTCTATGACCTGTGCAGTATCACTGAACTATATAGCCAACAGCAGAGCCATAAAACTTATTTATTTTTTCTCATAACCATGTCTTCATTATTGTGCTGGCATGAGTGACAAGGTTCCAGCTTTCAGTAAAAATTACATAATATTTACAGTCTTAGTTTTGTCTTTCTTTTTCTTTTGTACCATTTGTAAAAAATTTTATACTATGATACAAAATAATTTCTCTTTAAAAAACACACCTTTACTTTTTTACAAAAAAGTACATTTTCATACCTATAATGTTTCTGTATCACACTTTTTTGATGTTGTTCTTTTAAAATTTACATTCAGAATTAAGCTATATAAACTTTCTGAATTTAGACAAATTACATTTTCTTCAGTGAAGAAAGGTACTTTATTGTACTTTAATTGAAAGATAAATATTTTGTACATAGAACAACATAAGTAATCAGAAATTTCTTATTTTGTTTTTATTGAAGACCCTAATCCAAAAACCAAATAATCTTAAATTGTTTTTCAATATACCAGCAATTTACAAAAGCACAAAACATGTTGACTTATGCAATTTAAGAAGCCAAGAATACTTGAATTCATATGCAGCAGTAGCAAATTAATCAGATATCTCTTTAAGGAATATATTTTAAATATTTATTCCACTTTTGTTAAATCTAAGTTATCTATTAATTTATGTATGCTACCAAGGAAAACTAAGATATCATACAAGTTCTTAACCCTTGACATTACCTTTTCCTTCTTTAAAAAATTGCTAGAAACAATAGACATATATTAGTGATTTTATAGAAACCAATACTATATTTTTGACCACCAAGCAAAAGGAGAGTGTTAGTTATTTTAAAGACATGAAAAATGCTATCTAACTAAATTTAATTAAGTGAACTGAAAGTCATTTGGATCCATTTTGTTATAAGTTCTCAAGTGCTTTTTTAATAATATGTCAATTTTGGCATCATGTACATGATATAGTGACTCAACCACATATAAATGCAACAAACAATATATAGGTATGCACACACATGCATAAAACTGATAGAAAACAAAGTTTTCAAAGCTTTTATCAGGTATTATTTTCTCAAAGAAAAAATTTAAAAAGACATACAGATAGTAATGAAAAAGATTGTCATATTTCACAATTTTAAATTACACATGAATTTTTACATTATGACTCAGACATGTGAAACCTCTGCATTTGGCAATGTCAGGAGTAGAATCTGTCAGTCATGGTGAACACTGAAATCAAGGTTCACGTAGCCACTCATTCTCCAAGTGGGAAAATCCTCTTTCATAATGAGCATTGTATATTCTCCCTACTTAGATCATTTCAAAGGAAATCTCATTTTTTTTCAGTTCATTTAAGATCTAACTCTTAAATAATAAGGCATCTGGAAACAAAATCAGTGGACTAAAAACTTCAGATAGACAAAACAAGAGTAATTGGTGCAAGACAAAAGTAAATTCACACACACACACACACACACACACACAAACTAAACAGAAAACAAAACACATTGAGCTCAGAAATGGTGGTTTAAAAAGTTGACACAACCTTAATATTCTAGAAAATAACATACAGAAATTATTAATTGAAATGGAGTTTACTTGTCAATCAGCTTAAAGTCAGATCAGATATTCACAGAATGTGCAAGCCCAGGAAGTCTTGGGAAAGTATTTAAAATGTGATAAAACTTGTACGTATGACATTCTTTAATTTTCCCTTAATATACTTATTTAGAGAAGAGAGAAAACTCACAGAAATTATGCCATACACTGACATTCCCAGGTCTGATGTAGCTGGTTTTTCAAGATTTTCTATTTCATTGCCTCTCCCTTTTTTAGAACTTAGAAAAAACTTATTAAAATTGTAGAAAGATGCAACATAAGAAAAAAGAAAGCAGTCTGCTATGTTCCAGAGAAGCTTAAAATTAAAAGTGACACCTATTCCTCTTCTTTGTATTCAGTTTGGCACAGGTAAAAGTAGCTTACATTTCATATGGGTATCTGGAAGATATTTAAAAAGCAAGGAAGCTACCAACTTGAGAATAAGGGTAAAACAATCATACATAGGACTTGGACCATTTTTCTCTCTTTTAGTTAAATAGTTTCAATGTAAGATCATGTAATATTTTATGTTCCCCTCCAGAGGTTATTTTCATTCATTCTGAGTTGATAATTAAACCAACTCAGGTACACAGTAAACCTAAATATTTCTTTCATAAAAGTAGTATGGAAAGTTCAGTATATTGTTGATGAATTGCAGAGCAGTGGGAACCTGGTACATTATCTGTAAGACTGAGGGAAGTTCAGACATGTTCTCCAATATTCCTTGTTACCTATATACCAGACTATATACTGGTTTTCTCTGAATACTAATGCATGATACAACAAGAGCAGTTCTGCACAGTGGCAGATTTTTCTTCTTCATGCAACCATAGAGATAGAGATCTTTTGGATTCTCCAATCTCACCACATGTCCCAATTTGAAGCTGCATACCATGAACTGGATAATCTTTGAAATAATTTAGACATGTTTAAATTCGATGTTTTGAAACCAACAGAAGTTGAAAAAGTCTTTTGCAGTGAGGACAAACTCCTACTAAGAAAGAAAGATAATATATTTTGATAATTATTTCAGTAAAGCAGGATATTTTGCCAAGTAGAAGCTTCACTTAAAATTTTCTCTTCTGCCCTCAGAATCACAAGACAATGACCTATTGTATGTTTCTCACTGGAACTAGGAGTCAAGTCTGATATAGTCAGGGTGATATTGCCAATTGAAAAGGCAAACAATTGAACTCTCTGAAGAAAGAGCAATAAAGGTTAGTCTACTGCAATAAAGTGATAGGTTGTTTTATGGGATTTTTTCTGAGAAAAAAGAATATCTTGTGAAAGTCTGAAAAACAGCACTTAATTGTGAATATAGGGAAATCTCTTTGATATGTTCACACAATGACTCCCTTTCTAATAGTTGAAAATTAGGAACAGACTTGGGGTTTGGATGCTAGAAGGTGTTTGAGGCACTAGAAATTCATATACATGTTTTATAGGCACTTGAGAGAGAACAGGTATCATAAGTGAGAGTGGGCTAAAGATGAAGAGCATTTGGGAGTACCCAGCACACAAAAGTTTACATTGGGATGTGGATATTTTGAAGAGAAAAGAGATTTCTTGCTTCATACTCTGGTGATTAATGCGTCAATATTTTTTCAAGTACCTCAGATCAGACTAAGACTGAAGATTTTTCTGAGCTCAATATGCTCTTTTCTTATATTCACCAATGGTTCTTCAAACATTATTCTTATTTTTTTAACTGAACCTCTGGATTTTTTTCCTCCATCTGTTCAGAGAACAAATATTTACAAGTCCCTTGGTTCATCCATCCAAAATAAAAATTATGTCATTTAAAAAAAATGGATGGAACTGTAGAAAATTATATGCACTGAAATATGCCATATATGCAACAAGAAATATGTACATTTTCTCTCATGTGTAGAAGCTAGAGATACAAATGAAAAACATAATTTCATGAAAATAGAAGAAAAGTACTGGGAATGTAGCTAAGTTCATACAGTGCTTGCCTCAAAATCATAAGGTCCTGGGTTCAATCACCAGCACCACAAAAAGAAAAAAAAATAAAAGGCCAATGAAAGAAAGAAAATTTGTTCTAGCAGTGCTGCACAGAAACAATTGAATTCACTCTGAAATTTCTATCATTTCAGGAAATGCACAGGAATTTTAATTTCAATCATTACAAAATTTCTTAATTATCATTATAAATGTTATTTAATAATAGAGGACACAGTAGGTGAATGCAATAAACTTATTCATTGTTATTTTTATGATTTGGCACACACAAGCCCACTGTGAAAACCCTTGACAGGATGGTATCCTTCATATGTACAGCACCAAGATATTCTTTGAAGAAAGTCCAGAATATTTTCCCTTGAAATTGCCTTAATTTGAGGGAATAAATCTGGGTAGTTTCCTTTGTCTAACAGATATTGAGAGATCTGAACCCATACATTTTAACCTTGCAGAAACAATTAACCACTGCATTATAGAGATCTTTCATGACATGATGCATTTTCTAGAAATATGAATCCTGCACTATGAGGATTGGATAAATTTCAAAAATATATTTTTTGTAGTTGAGTGGTTTGTGACTCAGAGGGATCTGTATGAACAACTGGAACAGAACCTGCTGTATCTGGAATGAAGACTTAAATGGAAATTTGAAAAATGTGTGACTACTAGGAACTGGACTGTTCTATATTTATAAAATACAATTTTGGCCCAACAATAGGTGAATTGAATAGTCTTCTGATGAAAAGACTGAGATACTTTGAATTAAAACCAGTTGGGAAGT